>NC_041390.1:395496005-395565478 GCF_002162155.2 Triticum dicoccoides | reverse complement strand
GGACGCCGAGGCGCATGGACCCCGGGGCGTCCTCCTCCTCGTCCAGTCGGTCGACCGGCTCTCCCTGCCTCCCCCCGTCAAGCCGGAGCCCTAGGACATGCCTGTCAAGCCGGAGCCCCAGGACACGCCTGTCAGCCGGCGCACCCGCAGCTCCGGTGTCCGCATCGCCGACTCCACCCCCGCTTCTGGGCGCCTCGTCCTCGTCACGCCCAAACCGGAGCCCAGCCTCCCCCCGGAGTACGAGGAGATAGCCCGGCGCGGCTTCTCCGACGCGGACGCCCTACGGTGGGCGCGCGACGACTACCTCCGGACTGAGATGGCCCGGCAGACCCGGGCCCTGGAGGAGATCACCGCCCGCAAGCATGGGCGCGAGGACGAGCACGGCGTCGTGATCCTCGACAGCGACGACGACAACGGCGACGGCGACTACACGCGGTTCTACAGCCTCCTCGGCATGTAAAACTGCAAGGGCGGCGGCCGGCGAGGAGCGGCGAGGCGAGCGAGACGGTGGGCGGGCCTAGTAGTGTGTTTTTTTCTTTTTGTAAAATATTTTAAATATGTATGAGTGGGCGTGTTTGTGTCGTGTTTGGTTGAATTTGGTTTGAAGTCGCCGAAATATGTATGAACTCGCCGAAAATGGTTCAATTTACGCCATGTTTGTGCCGTTTAAAAAATTCCATGGGCACCGTGACTGGGTGGCATCACGTCCCTAGCGTTCGTTTTGCGCCAGTACACCTTCAGGAGGCGATTTTTAGCGCCTCCTGAGAGGCCAATGGCCGGAGATGCTCTCAGATACACAATAGCCTCGGAAACTTACGAATTCGGGTTCCGATATGCAAAATCACATGTTATTTCTTCCATTCATTTGCCGCCACAAAAGTTCATACATACATCAACACCAAACTACCGTCCACACTCCACAAGACTCGAAAAGGAAAATAAAATACAAACGGCGGGGCGAACACTTTGAAAGTGTCGAAAGTCGAAACCAACCAGAGGCGATCTACATGCGCGGGAAATTCACCGGCGCAGGAGACGCGAGGCCTCGGTGGTAGAGCAGCTCGGTCATGACCTTGTAGGCATGCTGCGTCAGGTGGACGCCGTCCCAGCTAAGGTACTCTTCGGGCCTCGCGCACACCGCCGTCCCCGGCGCGCCGCAAATCCTGTCCATGTCGAAGTTGTACGCGCCGCCGCCCGCGCCGCAGCACGCCTTGGTCGCGGCCGCCGCGTCGAATCCCATCTTGGACGCCCCCCTGAGCATCTGCACGTAGGCCGAGAAGTAGTCGGCGTAGGCGATGGTCGCGGACGGGTAGAGCTGGCGCAGCTCCCGGATGCCCTGCAGCAGCAGCACGTTGTGCATCTGCGCGAAGAGGTTGAGCACCACGAGGCAGCCGTTGCCGTCGTACGCCGCCCGGTCCGTCTCGTTCACGGCCTCGAGGTAGCTCGGCACGCAGCCGAGCGGGAAGTTGCCCGGGATCACCATCCGCGTGGCGCCCATGTCGAGCAGCTCCTTGGCCGCGCCCGTGATGGACTTGACGACCAGCGGGACGAGGGCCAGCGACTCCACCGCGCCGGTTATCATGCGCCCGATGTTGTTGAGGCCGCCGTTGGGCTGGGGGCTGTTCATGGCGAAGGCGTAGTTGTAGTCGTTCCCGCCGATCTCCCCGACCATGACCAGTGAGCTAGCCAGCTTCTCGCGCGCCTCCGAGGGTGTTTTGGCGGTGCTGGCCATGAAATCCTTGAAGCGTTGGAGCTGGACAGCGAGGGAGGTGTTGGTGTGGGTCATGTTGACCCCTATCCTGGCGAGGGCCGCCGTGTCGAGGGCGGTGGCGCCCGTGACGGCGAAGTTGACGCCGTGCGTGAAGTCGGCGCCCTTGTCGAGGAACGGGCTCAGCAACGGCAGCCCAAGATCCTGGGCGAGGAAGTCGATCATGAGGTAGCCGTCGGAGCATCGGCCGGTGGGGCCGCCGATGGCGGAGCCGTAGGGGAGCTTCCCGGTGTGCTCCATCAGCCCGACGGCCCCTTCCCGGATGAAGTTCCCGGTGTCCGATATGGAGTCCCCGAAGTTGTATATGGCCGTGATGCCATCGACCGTCTTCGGCGGCGCCGACGATGGCGCTGGAGAAGATGGGACGGGCCACCCGAGGCAGCCTACTAGGAGGAGTAGCACAACCAGGTAGCGGAGAAGAGCCGGCGAGGCCATCTGATCTTGACTGTCACACAAAGTTGCAGCACGCTGGCTACTGCTAGGTGGTCGGTCGTGTATTGGTAGCGATGGATAGGCAGGTTTTGGTGTGGAAAAGATTGTGAGCGCCGCGCCCTATTTATGCCGTCTGGCTGTGGACAAAGTGACCACCGGTGCAGTCCAGAAACGGATTCCAAGATAGATCTAGGATACCCGTATTTCTCCTACTTAAAAAGAACATAAGGTTCTATCGCCCACCTTATCTTTCATCCAAGGTCTTTCTTCTCTCTCATCTTTTATTAACTTGCCAAATAAAATTATATTTTCTTTGACAAGGCAGTAACTTCTTACCAAATAACTGATTATTTAGATAACTTCCACCTTATCCTTCGTCCAGCATCTCCTTTCCTCTTGTCTTTTATTGACCTGCTAAATAAAGTTACGTTTCTTTGGCAAGACAATAAGTTTTTACCAAATAACCGATTATCAAATAAAATTCTAAAATTTATTTAGGTAGGTTAATCACAGGCATGAATTGATAAATAATTATTTAGATAATCACACTATTATGGAAGAAAT
The DNA here is from genome assembly GCF_002162155.2 of Triticum dicoccoides. Classification (NCBI taxonomy): domain Eukaryota; kingdom Viridiplantae; phylum Streptophyta; class Magnoliopsida; order Poales; family Poaceae; genus Triticum; species Triticum dicoccoides. Next base: position 395,562,714 of record NC_041390.1, on the reverse strand, counting down.
CATGGGCTAACATAGTATAGACTATAGAAAAAGATAAATCTCGAATGTCAGATTTTTGGCATTTGGGGCCGAACGCCCTTTTGACCGTTGGATTCCTGCACGCTATTCAATCCTATGTGTAAAGCGGGGTGGGGTGGGGGAGAAGCCTATGGAAACACGGACAATGAGATGTTTGACATCCTCCCCGATGATGAGGACAGACAGGTGGAAGACTCGGATTCCACCTAGTACGGAAACTACACCCACATGCAGCAGGGCTACACCCATACCGGCATGGGCACACAACAGCAGGATTGGGCCGCCGGACAGGCGAAGGAGGTGAAGGAAATATGCCCTAGAGGCAATAATAAAGTTGTTATTTATATTTTCTTACATCATGATAAATGTTTATTATTCATGCTAGAATTGTATTAACTGGAAACTTAGTACATGTGTGAACACATAGACAAACAGAGTGTCACTAGTTTGCCTCTACTTGACTAGCTCGTTGAATTAATGATGGTTATGTTTCCTAACCATATACATGAGTTGTCATTTGCGGGATCACATCATTAAAGAATGATGTGATTGACTTGACCCATCCATTAGCTTAGCATGATGATCTTTAGTTTGTTGCTATTGCTTTCTCCATGACTATACGTGTTCCTATGACTATGAGATCATGCAACTTCCGAATACCGGAGGAACATTTTGTGTGCTACCAAACGTCACAACGTAACTGGGTGATTATAAAGGTGCTCTACAAGTGACTCCGATGGTGTTTGTTGAGTTGGCATGAATCAAGATTGTGATTTGTCATTCTGATTGTCGGAGAGGTATCTCTGGGCCCTCTCGGTAATGTACATCACTATAAGCCTTGCAAGCAATGTAGCTAATGAGTTAGTTACGGGATGTAGCATTACGGAACGAGTAAAGAGACTTGCCAGTAATGAGATTGAACTAAGTATTGAGATACCAATGATCGAATCTCGGGCAAGTAACATACCGATGACAAAGGAAACAACGTATATCGTTATGCGGTTTGGCCGATAAAGATCTTCGTAGAATATGTAGGAACCAATATGAGCATCCAGGTTCCGCTATTGGTTATTGACCGGAGACATGTCTCGGTCATGTCTACATAATTCTCGAACCCGTAGGGTCCGCACGTTTAATGTTCGGTGACGATCGGTATTATGAGTTTATGTGTTTTGATGTACCGAAGGTAGTTCAGAGTCCCGGATTTGATCACGGACATGCCGAGGAGTCTCGAAATGGTCGAGACATAAAGATCGATATATTGGATGACTATGTTTGGACATCGGAAGGGTTCCGAGTGAAGTTCGGACATATACCGGAGTACCGGGGGGTTACCGGAACCCCCCGGGGAGTTTAATGGGCCTTATGGGCCTTAGTGGAAAGAGAGGAGGGGCTGCCAGGGCAGGCCGCGCGCCCCTCCCCCTCTGGTCAGAATTGGACTAGGAAGGGGGGCGGCGCCCCCCTTTCCTTCTCCCTCTTTCCTCCTTCCTTCTACTCCTACTACATGGAAAGTGGGGGAATCCTACTCCCGGTGGGAGTAGGACTCCCCATGGGGCGCGCCATAGGAGGGCCAGCCCTCCCCCTCCTCCACTCCTTTATATACGGGGGAGGGGCACCCCATAGACACACAAGTTGATCATTGATCTTTAGCCGTGTGCGGTGCCCCCCTCCACCATAATCAACCTCGGTAATATCATAACGGTGCTTAGGCGAAGCCCTGTTCCAGTAGAAACATCATCACCGTCATCACGCCGTCGTGCTGACGAAGCTCTCCCTCGAAGCTCTGCTGGATCGTGAGTTCGCCGGACGTCACCGAGCCGAACGTGTGCAGATCGCGGAGGTGCCGTATTTTCGGTACTAGATCGGTTGATCGTGAAGACGTACGACTACATCAACCGCGTTGTCATAACGCTTCCGCTTACGGTCTACGAAGGTACGTAGACGATACTCTTCCCTCTCGTTGCTATGCATCACCATGATCTTGCGTGTGCGTAGGAATTTTTTTGAAATTACCGTGTTCCCCAACAAGAGGAGGAGGTGGAGAAGAATGAGGATGGCAAGGACGATGATCTGGATGATTTTGGCGGTGATCCGGAGAAGGATAGAGGAGAAAGCTTCAACATGCGGAAGGACGAGCTGTTGTGCAATGCATGGTTGGCCACTAGCTTCGGTCTGATCCATGGCACGGATCAAAAGGGCTCAACTTTTTGGGCTAACATTCACACATGGTTCCATGAACACAAGCATTTTGCACCCTACTCCGATGGGATCATCCGCAACCGTGAACTAAAGTCCCTCAATCATCGATGGTAGAGGTCGTGATGAAGTATTGCGGCCACCTGGTGCATCTCATCGCACGGTGGCCTAGTGGTGCCCAAATTACCGAGCAAGTAAGTTCATTTGACCAGACATGCATAGATTTGTAGCCAGATATGCATAGTTTTGTTGATCGTTGGCTGGATATGCATAGTTTTCTTGATCATTGGCCGGATATGCATAGTTTTGCTGATCATTTGTCGAATATGCATAGTTTTGTAGCCAGATATGCACAGTTTTGTTGATCATTGGCCTGAAATGCATAGTTTTGTAGGCGGATATGCACAATTTTGTAGCCGGGTATGCATAGTTTTGTTGATCACTAGCCGAAAATGCATAGTTTTGTAGCCGGATATGCATAGTTTTGTTGATCATTGGCCGGATATGCATGGTTTTGTTGATCATCGGATGAATATGCATTGTTTTGTTGACCATTGGCCGGATATGCATAGTTTGGTTCATCACTAGCCGGATATTCATGGTTTTGTTGATCACTAGCCGGATATGCATGATTTTGTTGACAATGTTTTATTTTGTAGCCTTCTTCAAGAAGTTGGAGAAGAAAAACTTCACTATCATGCATTGCTGGTTGAAGTTGAATGGGCAACCGAAGTGGAACCTATTCATAGCCAGGACCGCCACCCAAGTCACCGGGGAAGAAACCGGTGACCCAACTGACCCAACAAAAGAACCACCCAAGAAGGTTAGAAGAGGGTTTCGGGAAAATAAGTGGGAGGAGGAGAGGGCGAAGCGAGAAGGTGTGGCGGTCAAGATGATGGAGAGGTTCAATGACATCTTGTCCAAGGAGAAGGAGGCATACATCAAGTGCTCGGACATTAAGGATGAAAAAAGGGTGGAGAGGTTCAAACTGTTGATGGAGACGACCGAGAAGAAGCTAGCGCTCGAAGAGAAGAGGGCCTTGATCGAAGAGAAGAAGGCCATGCTTGAGGAGGAGAAGACGATACATGAAGAAAAGAAGGTGAAGATCGCAGCCGATGCGGAGGACGCCGACATGTTGTCCTTGAAGGCAGAAAGATGAGTTGGAGGCGACGGGCGAGGAGCATGAGACGGCGGAGAAGGAGGCAGAGGAGAAGGCTGCATACGCGGCGGCAATGGCACCTTGAGCGTGGAAGAGGTTCGGATTGCCGGTCCGGCAAGGCAGAAAATCTCAATTTTTGGTCGGACTGAATTTTTTTGTGATCAAGCACGTAAAAACTTAAGCATACTTGCATCTTGTTGATTATGATCAGGCTTGTGATCCGGCGATCTATGGATCAAATTTTTATTTAAATTTTAAATTGCCTTTACTGACAGACATATACTCCCTCCGTTCATTTTTTAAAACGTTTTAGACATTTAAGACAATACCTAAAACAGTTCAATTTCAGCTATCTAAAACTACTTACAAAAGTAACAGAGGGAGTACCATGATTTTAAATTGCATTTACTTACGAACATATACTACTGACATGATAGCGTTTGTATGGTCGGTCCCACATCCAGACTGACCCCCTATTCACGGACGGATGTTGGGGAGCAACTAGTTAACGAGCGCTCCTTCGGTAGCCTCGCAACGATCAGCGCCACTTGGCGCGCTCTCAGCCATTCGCCACGTATCGCGCTCTGGACGCTTCCTTTGGATTATTTTTTATTGTTCAGCACGCATTTTCGGCTTTTTAAACGGTTTTTTCCGGGGGGGTTTCGATGTTTTGGTTTTCCCCGGTCTTTCTTAGCTTTTCGATCAAAAAAATTTGAAAAAATATTTTATTTTCGCGAAAAAACGCGTTTTCTTTTTTTTCCTTTCGTGAAAGTCACGGTTTTTCTTCCGCGAGAGACATGGTTGTGCTTTAGCGAGAGTCACGGCCGTGCCTTTTGGAAACAAAAAAAAACGCATTTTCTGTTTTTTTTTCTTTCGCGAGTCACGGTTTTGCTTTCGCGAGAGGCACGGTTGTACTTTCGCGAGAGTTACGGCCGTGCCTCTCGAAAAGGGAAAAACAAAACGCGTTTTCTATTTTTTTTCGTTCGTGAGAGTCACGGTTTTGCTTCCGCGAGAGGCACGGTTGTGCTTACGCGAAAGTCACGGCCGTGCCTCTCGGAAAGGGAAAAAGTACGCGTTTTCTGTTTTTTTTTCTTTCGCGAGAGTCACGGTTTTGCTTTCGCGAGAGGCACGGTTGTGGTTTCATGAGAGTCACGGCCGTGCCTCTCGGAAACGAAAAAAACGCGTTTTTTGTTTTTTTTCCTTACACGAGAGTCACGGTTTTGCTTCCACGAGAGGCACGATTGTGATTTTGCGAGAGGCACGGGCGTGCCTCTTTTGGAAAGGGAAAAACCATGCTCCCGGTTCGGTTTTTTCGTTCGTTTTTTTTCATGAAAAAAAGAAGTTCGTCAAAACCTATCAACATGGAATCTAGTTTTGAAGATCTCGACGCGAGAAATCCAATGATGAAAATGGTTCGAGATTTGGACGCACGGTTTAAGAGATAAAACGTTTTGAATAAACGGATCTACGAAAAGGAAAAACTCCCAGGTTGCAATAAGTGGCGCGCTGCATGTGCCTGTCGCGACCTGGGAAAGTGAAGTGTTCTTTGCAACCAGAACTCCTTAATTAGTGATTTCGCGGATGTTGGAGCAAAGTTTCCACGGAATGATCCCTTGTTCACGGACCGCAGCAAATTTACGGGTCCGCGTTAACTGATTTGCATCCGCACTCAGCGACTCTATCTAACTAAACGGTGAAGATGCCCATCTGAGTTCTATCTAACTAAACGGTGAAGATGCCCATCTGGGTGACGGCACGCAGCTAATTAAGATCGATCCACGGGTGTACGCAGACTGGCTATGTTGTTGTGAGGGAGAATCATCATGATTACCATCTTTCTTTTATAGATAGAGTAGATAATAATAAATGCAGCATGATTACGATGTCAACTGAAATCTTCCACTATCCAGAAAATCGGTGGCAACGACTTCACGGGAAAATACGAGGAGCCATACCAGCTCACCCACAAACAAAACTGTTCCGTTTACGGCCACACTGAGCAGTACAGTACTACAGATATACAACAGCTAAGCATGTGCCGCTCAGGTGCCGCCAGCGCCATCCGGTCACAAGTTCTCCTGTTTGCTGCACTACCGGCCCCATTCTACAGATGTACTAGTAGTATACAGAAGATGTATTAACGAAATGTTTCGTTTATCTCTATGTGCACGCTGGTTGTGTACAAACAAACGCTACAGAGAGCTTGCCTCCGGTGTCAGTTTTACCATTTACCATGCTGCCAGCCTGCTACTGCTAGCTAGGCTCAGGCTGATTGCATGGAGATGCTATCTGTGATGCCTCCTAGTCTTCATACGAAAATTTCAATACATCCCTTTGAAAACAGGATTTGATCGGCAGATGCTTGCACCGTACTCTTCATACTCTGCTTTTGTGTGGCAAGCCTGTTGGAGATAGAAATATGACAGTTGGCTTAGATCAGATACTGAAAATGCAAGTTAAAACAAATCATAGTAAAGATGCTTCGCTATAATACTTAGGCCCTGTTTGGTTCGACTGTGGATTTCTAAAAGCAGCTGTGGAAAAACAGCTGTGCAAAATCTGATGTGAAAAAGATGTAGGTCATTTGGCAAACCAGCTGATACAGCTTTTTTAGATTTTGGCCCGCAGCGGAATCAGATTTTGGAAAGCACGTCCTGGGCTGCTTCGGCTTTCGATTTAGATTTTGGCAGCGAATTTCTGGAATCAGATTCTGCTGGGTTCGCCCTTTGGTTCAGATTCTGCTACGCGGCAGCGGAATCCGTTGATGAAAGCTGAACCAAACAGGGCCTTAGGCTTTGGAGTCCATTTTCAAAACTACTTGCTCCAACCTATAACCCTTAGACAAGTTACAACTTTTGATGCATAGCTCAGATCGTTGGTCGAGATTAAAATTTACCCCTTTTTAACCGCAAGGGTAGTATAACCTATTTAATTGTGGCCAGCCCTCTCAAATGCCAATTGCCAGTGGTTCTCTTGCTGCCAGTGCATACATGCTGGCCACATCGAGTAGACATCAGTGGGTGCACGCAGAACGATACGTAATTCATGTGTCTAGGCACGATTTGGGGCTGCTACAGGTTGCAGATTTGGTTTGGATTTACTGGGAGTTCATGTATGTGTTTGATTTGCACAGATTTGCCTTAATTCCGTTACAGATGGGGGATGGCACAATATCATGGATCAGTTTCACAGTGCCTCCAGGAGTTGTCACTTCCTCAAACAACGCTATCCTACGAAACTGATGGAGGAAGTATTTTCGGAGGACATAGATGGAGACAGGTCACAGGTGTTTGCTGTTGGATACTGGAGTTTCTACTATGGACCTAGCTCCCAATGCAATTGACTTGATTTTCTATCAACGATTGAAGAGAAGCTTGTCCAACATCGTCTGAGATGGTTGGGGCATATTCAGCACAGGAGGCTCCAGTGCATAGCGGACGGCTAAGGCGTGCTAAAAATGTCGAGAGGGAGGTTGGGGTAGACCGAACTTGACATGGGAGGAGTCCGTAAAGAGAGATCTGAAGGACTGGAGGTTTGGAGTATCACCAAAGAACTAGCCATGGACAGGGGTGCGTGGAATCTAGCTATTCATGTACCAGAACCATGAGTTGGTTGCGCGATCTTATGGCTTTCAGCTCTAGCCTACCCAACTTGTTTGGGACTAAAGGCTTTGTTGTTGTTGTTGTTGTTGTTGTTGTTGTTGTTGTTGTATCTAATCGCATAATCACTTCAGCACGATTTTGAAGTGATCTTTTTTTTTACAGGGACTGAAGCAAAACTCGAACCACACTAACAAATTTCAGGTGATATGAGTTTTCTTACTGCTGTACGGAGACAAAGTTTGAATACCTCATAGAATTCTGCTGTAGAAGCAAGCACCGATCCGCCAAACCAAACCGCATATCTTTGAATTGGATGGCTAACCACGTTTACTTCCACGGGTTGAGCCTGAAACCAACAAATTTAGCTGAATTTTCAAGTTCCAAACCTACAAGAAAGCCATTGCTTTCTGCTGCCAGAAAGAGAAAAAAGAGCAAACAAGGAAAGTTTATACCTTCGCATCTCCACCAAGTCGAGCATTAGATGCACGGACCCGTACATCCACAATCTTTTTCAGGTCCCGCTGTAATCTTCTGTGGAAATCCTTAAACATAGTTGAACCCCCAGACAAGACAATATTCTGTGACATTGAAAGCACACTCAAAATACTGTAATGTCAGAGAAAACAAGGTTTTGATGTACAAACCTTATAAAGTGCCCTCCTTGTGTCAATTGGGGATGATTGGATGCACTTGTCTATAACATCTTGCAAAGGAGTGGTGAAGTCATTGTTGTAAATCTCAGGGTGGAAGAATATCTACAGATATTATGCAGCGCTCTGAGAAGACTGAACTAAAACGAGCTTTGAAATTGAAACAAATCACAAAGAAGTTTCAAGATCCTCCTGAATCTACAGATATTAAAATTGATCTAAAACAAGCATTGAAATTGAAACATGTCACAAATAAGTTTCAAAATGCTCCCAAATATATTGTCTGCAACAGTTACATTGAAACTAGAAAGGACTTCAAATCAAATAAAACTGCATTTTTCTATCCATGATGTCAAGTTTACCATTTTACTATTGTTATAAGTGTAAAATACCCTGAACTTTGCCTCATGTTCACTAATGGTGCTAAAACTTTCAAGCGATTCAAAACAAACCCTGAACTTATGAAACAGGCTCATTTACTTCAAAGTGGTTTTTGCTGATGAGGCGTCCAAGTGACGCCAGTTTTATAGATATGGTAAAAGACAAGCCTAATTAAGACATGACACCACAGAAGTAACTACAGAACACATCAGTGTACTAACCTCAGGGCCCAGGAAGCGCTCGTATCCAATGTCACAGGTGTACGGAGCACCCGTTTTTGGTTTGATGCCAGTCAGGCGTTTTATGTACTTTGAGGGCTCCCTGTCATGCTTATTAAATTCCTGAAACAAACACGAAGATGTAATATGATTATTGTTCTTTTTGGATTGCTTCTTGCCCAAAAAATGATTTAGAGCAGACTAGAAAAAAGATAATAACAATTTAAGAATCAACAGTGGCAGAAAATGTTAAAGAGGAAAAATATTCAACAAAACATCTTAAGAGCAGGAGTGTACACAGTTAAGTCTGCGCCAGCAAGGTATTAATATGCCAATACATAAGCTTGAGTGCTATCTGCTGTACTAGCACAGGTTGCTAACTGTGTTGCTTACAAAAACCTTCAGCTGAGAACAAAAGAGGAAACTTTTTTTCTACAAAGACCTAAAATTTTCTGGAAAATGGAATAACAGATAGTCTATCGATGTTCAACAGCTACAAGCAGCATAATAAACGCCTAATGTACTTAATACCTTCACAATGTCCGAACATGTATAGCAGTACATTTCCTTCGCCCTCCTTGCTACATCAAAAGATTCTTCGGGTGGAATGTGTTCACCTCTTTCCTGCATTCAAGATTGGAAATTCGATAACTTAGTACAGTGTGGTCATTCAGTATATTACTCCCTCCGTTCCTAAATACAAGTCTTTTAAGAGAATTTAATATGGACTACATATGAATGTATATAGACATAGTTTAGAGTGTAGATTCACTCATTTTGCTCCGTCTGTAGTCCATATTGAAATCTCTAAAAAGACTTATATTTAGGAACGGAGGGAGTACTCTATATGACTATTTGAAGCTAAATAAAAATTATGTATGTCCTTCCTATAGGTGATCTGGTTTCCTTAGTCACAAGATGAGGATAAAGATGAGTTTTAGTCTGTCTTGGATAAAATGCCACTCGAATTCTGGCGATTTAGAGAAACACAATTTCCAAACTTTGAAAAATGCCACTGCAAACTTTGAAAAATGCCACTGCAAATTTTGCAAACTTTGAAAAACGCCATGCAGACTTTGAAAAATGCCACTGGAAATGGCATTTTTCAAAGTTTGGAAATTGCAGTGGCGTTTCTCGGAATTGCCAGAATTCGAGTGGCATTTGTCAAATTAACCCTTGTTTCAATGCGCATGACTGAGAACATTATTCAGAACTATTTTATCACTTCCTGCTGATGATAATAAAATAAAAGGTTAAGTACTATCTTCTGACTGTGGAAACTACCTTCATAAGTTGCTGAATAAACTGGGTAACATCCTTGCCTGTAAGTGGGATAGAACTGATACTGTTCCCAATGACATACCCATCAGCAACAGGAACAATGTGGGTAGCTCCGTCACCCACATCAACCACAACACCTGTCATTTCACACTGAAAGCACAGCATGAAGTTCCACAATAAATATCCAGTCTGATGATAGCTTAACAGGGGAAGTAAGAAATCAATAGTAAAGATTCAAGAATGTAGCACAAACTGCAAAAGTGGATGGAGCAACAAAATATGCAAATATTATGTGAATCAAGAATCTATGTTTTTAAGGCGACGCCTTACCGCCTTAGGGAGGGGGGGCGCTTTGGCGCCTAGACGACGCCTAGGCGGGCGCTTTGGACGCCTAGGCGCCCAAAGCGGTCGATTTTCCAAAGCGGAGGGGGAGCGCTTCGACGCCTAGGCGTCGCCTTAGGGACGCCTTTAAAACATAGTCAAGAATGCATGATTCCTACATGTTAGATTACACCACACTGGATGGAAGGGAGAGGGAGGGGATCTGCAAACATCTAGTAAGCTAATGTCAGTACACGCAGCTAATACATGACCATGTGGAGCAAATACGAGTACATCATGTTTAACATTTCAAGTCAATGTTGGCAAGCTCAACAACCAAATTGTGTTGGATTCTAGCGCACTCAACATGCCAGACCCAAGGAAAATAGGGTAGTAGAAATGGTAGCAAGCACTGTCATTTCGGCGAAAGCATGCACTGGACCAGGTTTATACAGACATAATATGGATGCAGGTTTAGTTGGGGATAGGTGTATTCTCTACCTTACCGAAAGTTCAGGAATCTGAAAGCAAAACGGATAGCATATGTTGACGGAAAATATGATAAAAACAAAGCTGCATGAAGGACTGCTGTTGTGAGACTGTTATTACTTACTATAAAGCAAAGACTCCCAATATTTCTCGATCCTAAATCCAAATCGAGGTGCATGACTAGCAGAACACTAACAAATCGTCTTTAATGCCTTAAGTAACCCCCATCCAACTAGATCAGTCCATTCGATCCTCTTCTGATTCCAACTCGAACTTAATTGCTCAAGTAGCAGCTAGCCTAGCAGTCAACTCCACAGATGGACATCTTCTACCGAAAGGAGTAGTGCAGAACCAGGAGGGCATCAATGAGTTAATCTGCCGGGTTCTCAACGTTTATTAATGACGGTACAGTGAACATCAATAACATCTTACTCCGAAGGAAACCCACCGACTAACTTGGTGTAATAAGACAAAGGAGCGATAGTTAGGCTATCGAGCACCATGGTACTCGGTATTTTTTTTAAATCTAAAAAGATGTTTATAAGTCTCAAAAAATTCCAATTTTTTTTCTAACATTACATATAGATGTTTTCAACATATCATGTAAAATTATACGTTGATTTATAGGGTACACAGAATAATGTGTCTCCAAAAACAGCAAAAGTTAACTTCATTTTGATCAACATATTTATCTTATTTATGACACCACAGATGAAAGATACATTGATGAACATACGTACACAAATACTGCATATCTATAAGTACATGTACAAAAGATTTCAGGGTTTTTTTGTAGTCTCAAAATAATATTTTTGATTTTTTCAAGAAAGGGCTCCATGTAACCTGGGATCCATTTTGCTTTTTCAAATGTTATAGTCCCTTCCTATATCAATAACACGCAGAATGCGCGTGAAAAGAATGGAGGATACCATATCTGGCTGCATAGAAGACCTCTAATTTGGTCGATTTTTCACGTTGTATGTATCGACTTCTTAAATTATAGTGGTGAAATTTTCCTACGGAGTTCTCACTTGGTTTTCGTAAATATATTTCCTTCACGCGTTTATAATATGCACCAACACAAAAGCATCAAGAATTACGAGTCAAGGAGTCGAGCCGAGGTTGAGACTCATAGACTAATCGATCGTGACTAGTCTACACTACTGCTGGACTAGTCGACATGGTATTGCAGTACTCAGCTTACAGTACTCAACTAATAATACCTAGTATGTAGTATATACTATATATTACAGTACAATATACAATAAAAATTGAGTTGATCCATAGGAGGATCACAGCAGCATAGGAGAACAGCAAGGGAGGAGCACAAGCAGAGGGGTGGATCCAGGGGAGGAGCAGAATCAGCGGACAGAGATCGTCGCAATGCTCCTGGGCACCGCTGGCGGGGGTCAATGAGCGGCGGCCTAGCCCCAGGTGAGGCGGCTCGTTGTGGAGCAAGCCTGGAAAGCTAGGATTGCAACCCCTCCTAGATGCACATTTTAGAAATTATGTGCAAAATAAGCAGATGTACACATTTTTGTGCAACACCAGGCTTAGCGTGCAAGGTGGCTGACTAAGAAATAATGACTTTTTAGGCCACCAAAAAATAAAAAATCCATGCAAAAACACAGCACTCTTGTTTATTGCACATGCAGGGTGTTTAATTGCCTCATATTTCAAGTTTGTAACAGTGTGTACTACCGAATTTTTTATATTGGTTGGATACTACTCCCTCTGTAAACTAATATAAGACCATTTAGATCACTACTTTAGTGATCTATAAACGGTCTTATATTAGTTTACAGAGGTACTTGCTATTTCTCCGTCTCTTTCTTAGTAGAGAAAACATGTGCTCTATCTCATGTGGCGATACCTTGTTGAACTTGTTAAAATTCCTTCCTGATATCTAGGAGATATTTTTGAAACATTTCCTAAATTTCTAGAGGGGAAGGCTGCATGCTAGCGTTGATTCATGTGGCCGCTACGGCTCTCTGCAGCAGTAGCCCATGGCCACAGAAGATTCGGATCATGTGAGAATTGCTTAAATCCTTTCTAGACTGCCATCTGACGCAATGCAGGAGGAGGATAGTGCACCGATGAGACCCACCGGAACCCCTGGGGCATGGACCATCAGATTACCAGATCAAGTGGTATGTACACTGCCATGTTGTCACAGATTTAAGTCCTTCCAATGCAAGCCGTCCAATCGGGAAGATCCAATGGCTCACATCCCCCAACTAGTGAGTTTAACGGTACATTTTGTAATTGCGGACCTTATGGCTCTACAGCATATAACCTACAATTCCATCAAGGTACATATCCGGGTTTAAGTATCTATTTGTAACTTCGAACAAGGGATGAGCAGATGATAATTAGTTTTCAGATGCTCAATACTAAACTATAGCAGCCAAAATCTGGGACCAGTGACACTGGAAGCACCACTTAATACTTAATAGCATTTGCCATGCTGTTACTCGTAAGAAATCTAATATGAAAGGAAGTCTTAGTGGTACGCAGTATTCCCCAGGACACGATACATGGTGAATGTCCAACACAAGAGATTACATAGCATAACCTAGAGTATTCTACATTGACAGAACAGAACAAACGAGGTAATTGAAAAGGGAACCACTATAAATCTTGCTCGTCGGAAATGTGCAATACAGCAGTAAAACTATACTGAAATGGCCAGTTTCAGAGTTCAGACTCAGAAAATCCAAAGCTCAATGACCACAAGAGAAAACTCTGACGACTAACCTTGGTTGTTGTGTATCCTGCGGCTAGGGCAAGGACGGGTTGAACCGCTATGTACAGACCAGGCACATTGAACGTCTCAAACATGATCTCCCCAGTGTACTCCCGGGTTTCTGGAGGAGTCAGTGGGCTCTCGGTCAGCAGGAAATAGTGATCTTCTGGGTCACACCTGAGGTAATTGAAAATGCATTGCTGCCAGAACTTCTCCATGGTGTCCCAGTTGTCAACCTGAACAGTTAATTTTCAGCCCAAAATAACGAAGATCACACATGAACACACGCAGATGACGGTTCCAAAACAATCAACATTCGGCACTGCGGTACTACAATCGGCACCCACCTGACCGTTGCGAATGGGGTAGCTCAAGCTGTATGTGCTGCTGGAACGGGACCGGGCTAAAGCCTCCTCCCCTATTAAGAAGTCGAGATCGGCCATGACGCCCGCGCTGTGCTGCGCCAGCCAGTTCCCCTTGGCGGTGGCCCTCGTCTGGTCGGAGAAGGATTCGTTGACGGCGACGGCGGTGGGGGTGATGAAGCAGGGCTCCACGTTCCCGGCGAACCCCATCTTGGTGTAGCTGCCACGGTTACTTGGATCAGCATCGTGCGTTCAACCCACGCGCATTTCCGCGCACAGATCTGGTGAGCCTGAAGGACAGAGATGCGTACCCGGTGCCGTTGTCGATGACGACGGCGGGGCGTGAGGTGGGGTCCATCGTGGTGCGGGGGCGGAGGCAGACGATGTCAGCGGCGGCAGCACCAGGTTGCGACTGGCGAGAGGAAAGTCGGCGGTGGGAGGAAACGGTTGCGGGCGGCGGCCACCGTCGCAGCGGCGAGCATGCCAGCACCAGGCCCCACCGACCGGCACTAGTGGTAGTAACCACCACCAAGGGGGCCGAGCTTGGGCTGGTTGGTGCGGGGTCGAGAGCGCGAGAGGGGACTAGAAGCTTGGAGAAGAAGGGAGATAATCGAGGAATCTGGAGCGAGATTAGCTCGCGCTTGTGCCTGGCTTTGGTTTTGGGGTTGCTTTGCCTGGGTTTGTCGGGGTAGAGAGCGAGCGTGTTGCTGAATGCTGATGCTGCCGGTGTCCTCCGGTGTTGTTCTTTCTCGGGTTGGTGCGGTGACGGTGTGGCGTGGCGTGGGGGCGTGCAGGATGAGTACTACTTACAGCCACAGCAGTGGGCACGTACTCGAATTTCGGCGTTTAGCAGCTGACAGGTGGGCCTGGAGGACGTCTTTTACGCTGATAGGTGGGCCTGACGCGACAGTGGAGAATATTTTGGCCCTCCGTGTCAGGTGAGCAGAAATTGGACGTGGATTTGCCATTAAACTAACAGAAGAATCACCACGTGACACATGCGTAATAAGCAATCTAAACAATTTATCTAAGAAAACTTACAGAAGATTTATTTACCATTATGCTGTCGTAGCTTTTTCAGTAGAAGTAATGTAGAATCAAAATTATTGACTAGAGAAAGAAAAGACAATAGTGGTGTGGATGCAAGATTTAAGGCCAACTCCACCGCGCGACCTCATCTTGTCCAGGTGCGTTTGTTTGGGGTAGAACAGACGAATAGCGCGGCCCAACGCGTGGCCCCAAACGGACAAATATCCGGATTCCGTCCGTTTTCGGCTCATTCCCGAGCCAAACTTGCATCGAGTTTGGTGCGAAACGGACATCACGCGGACGGGCTCGCCGCACGCCCTTGTCCTCTTGTGACCCGTCTGTCGGGGACACTAGCAGTCTCTTCGCTTCCAACGCCTCCACCCCCTCTTCCCGCCCCGCCCCGCCTTCGGCGCCGCCGCTATTCTCCGGCCGCCTCCTCACCGTGCAGCCGTTGGCCGTCCATACTGAACCACGCCCACATGGCCGCCACCATGCCCGCGCGTTCGCCGTAGTTTTGGTCGTCGCCGTCGTTACCGCTGGCAGAGGGGATACGACCACAGGCGACATACCACGACGGCCGCGGCAGCTTCCGACGGGAGCTCCAGAGCGGCCAGTAGCCGGCTGGCAACCACCCCTGCTGCGTCGAGGTGATCATCGCGGCCTCTTTGCCACCACGACCGCAAGGTGTTCGACACTTTGCCCACAAAGGTATGGACAGCGAAGATGAGTTTTTCTTCCACCACTTTATTTGTTCATCGGACGATTCGTCGTCGGATGATGAAGATCTTGTAGTGGTTGCACTGGTCGTTCACAACCACATTCAACGGCAGCTTCCTCGGTATAGGGGATCAGTCACTGGCCGTGCCCCCAATCTGAACTGCAACAGGGAGAGAGGCCACGCCCTGCTCTATGCCGATTACTTTTCCAACACCCCGCTCTTCAAGCAGGATAAATCCCGTCGCCGTTTTCGAATGGCATGGCATGTGTTCAATCGTATCCGAGAGGGAGTGGTTGCTCATGACACATACTTCGAGTGCAAGACGGATGCTCTTGGCAAGCTTGGATTCTTCTCTTATCAGAAATGCACCGCGGCCATTCGCATGTTTGCATATGGAATTCCAGGCGATCTGGTGGATGACTATGTGCGTATTAGTGAGACAACATGTCTGATGTCAATGTACACGTTCTGCCAGGCTGTGATGGAGGTGTTTGGCCTTGAGTACTTGAGGCAGTCAACTGCCACTGATACAGAGAGATTGTTGGCGACCAACGCAGTTAGAGGCTTTCCAGGCATGCTTGGCAACATAGATTGTATGCATTGGGAGTGGAAGAACTGTCCATTTGCTTGGCAGGGCCAGTACAAAGGGCATGTCAAGGCATGCACTGTCATATTAGAAGCGGTGGCTTCGCAGGATCTTTGGATGTGGCATTCTTTTTTCGGCATGGCAGGTTCTCATAATGATATCAACGTGCTGCAGCGTTCTCCAGTCTTCGCAAGGCTTGCAGAAGACCACTCCCCACCTGTCAAATTTGAGATCAACGGCCACCAGTACAACAATGGATACTATCTAGCTGATGGTATATATCATCAGTGGTCAACTTTTGTGAGGACAATCTTGAAACCCCAAGGTAAGAAGAGAAATAGATTTGCCCAAATGCAAGAGAGTGCTAGAAAGGATGTGGAACATGCTTTTGGTGTGCTTCAATCCCGGTGGGGTATCGTTCGAAACCCTGCACTGTCATGGGATGAAACGGAGCTTTGGGAGGTGATGACTGCTTGTGTGATCATGCACAACATGATCGTCGAGGACGAGCGTGATGAGAGTATCTTCGACCAAGGATTTGATTATCAAGGTGAAAATGTTGAGCCCCTGCACCAAGAACTGGCCACATTTGAACGGTTTGTTTAATTCCACCGTGAGCTGTGTGATTGGCACACTCATTTGAATCTTCAAAATGACTTGGTTGAGCACGTGTGGGATCACATTGGCAACCAATAAATGTATTGGTTCATTTTATGTTTATTGAAGATATTTTCGATTTGGTTGTAAAACTATTTTATTAGAGACAATTTCAATTGGGTTGTAAAACAATTTTTTATTTTGAGACAAATATTTGGACGTGCAAACTAGTTTTGATATGAAAATATGGGTATTTTTTGTCCTGGCGGACAGGATGGGGCAAAAGGATGCGACCGCGCGCTGGGCGCACGGCCACCGCATCTCAGGATAGGCCCGGACACGACCCCGTCTCCCTACCCAAAGGGACAAAACCCGGCCAAACCGGACGTCCATTTGGGGTCGCGCGGTGGACGTCCAAAGGGACAAGCAGCGAACCAACCTGTGGTTGGATGGCTAGAGGGACTGTGGTATCTCCAGCCCACCAAGATTCAAGTCCTAGTGCTCGCAATATTTCTGGATTTATTTTAGGATTTCCGGCGACGTGCTTTCAATGGGAGAAGACGTTTCCGTCGTCGACAAGGTGTGCGTGTTTGCATTCATAGAAGTGAGTATATGTGCATAAGTATGAGCGCTTACGCCTGTACTGTATTCAAAAAAAGATTTAAGCATTTTTTTTTCAAAAAACACAATTCTTCCAAGAAATCTAAGTAAAGTGAGCAAAGCATCTTTCTGATGTGACATTACTAAGTTGACGTCAGCAACTAATTGTGGTTTCCTTTGTTAATCGTTTCTGCTATTTTTTAGACAAATGTGTTTTCAATATTTTTAACACGGTATATATGTAAGCGTTCATATATACGTGCATACACTCATCCCTATGAACATACACACACAAATATTCCTATGAGCACCTTCGAAAAACTGAGTCGACATGTCATCTTGAAATTTTACAAAGTCGTCATAGGTGCCTCGTAGTCAACGGAAACATCTCCTTTCACTGAACAAGCATCGCCGGAAATTTTGAAATAAATCCAGAATAAATGCGAGCACCAGGACTTGAACACTGATGACTTGAGGATACCACTGTCCTCCTAACCATCCAGCTACAAATTGATCCGTAAATGTGTTTTCACGTGTGTGTGTGCGTTTTTTTATGCGTCTACCCCCTTCAACCCACCACAACTTGGCCCATCATACAAACCCCCCTGCCTTCAGACGCCAGATAAGGAATGGAAAGGAAAAAAGAAAAGAAACGATTTGTTATAGTCAATTCTATTTGCAAAGAAGCTCTCAAAATAGAAAACATTTTGGTGAATATTCATTTATGAGCCCAGACTCATCTGTACCCGGTCAAGAAAAAATTCAAAGCAAATACAAAAAATTCAAACAAATCCAAATTTTTTTATCATGGTAGATAATTTGGTGCGCGGGTGCGCTCCAAATTTCAGATCATTTGGACTTATGAGTAGCTCTTAGCAAAAAAGACAAATTGAGTCAGAACAGTAAAAAAAATTATAGACCCTAAATTTGTCTTTTTTGTTAAGAGCTACTCAAATGTTCAAATGGTCTGAAATTTGGAGCGCACCACCAAATTATCTACCATACAAAAAAATTAGAATTTTTTGAATTTTTCTAGTATTTATTTTGAATTTGTTCTTCAACGCGGGTGCAGATGAGCCTGGGCACCGAATCGCTGCTCTCACATTTTGGGAGCTAGAAAGAAAATGGGTTACATAGTTTCTATTCATTAAAATTGTTAAGTTGCTTTTACAGAAACGGATACACAATATGGTCGGTTAAAAAGTGTTAAAGTTGTTTTCAAAAAAACTTAGGCAAAATGAAAAATATTTGTTCGGTTTAAGTTCGAGTGTTTAAAAAAAACTTAGACTAACAAAGGATAGGCATGTTGAGGGTGGACTTGCAATTAGGACAAGGGTCAAGGGTGACAAGTTGCACGTCGTTGGTTGTATGCAACTAGGTGAAGGTCGGGGGAAAGTTGCATGTCAGGGTGGACTTGCAACTCGGACAAGGGTGAGGGGCAAATTTGTGTGTCGGGGGTAAACTTGCAACTAGGACAAAGAGTCGGGGTCGAATTGTGTGTCAAGGGTGGAGTTGCAACTAAGACAAGGTTGAGACAAGTTGTGTATCGGGGGTTGACTTGCAACTAAGTCGGGGGTTGAAGTTAGTTGCGTTTTAAGGGTGAACTTGCAACTGGGTCGTGGTTCGGGGCAAGTTGCATGTCGAGGGCACACTTACAACTGGGTCAGGATTTAGGGCAAGTTGTGTGTCCAGGGCACACTCCCAACTATAAGGACAAAAAATGGGGGTGAGGATGGCGAGTTGCATGTTGATGGTGGATTTTCAACCGACAAGGATTGAGGACGGCAGGTTGCATGCCATCGGTTGTATGAAACTAGGTCGGTCAGGGCAAAGTTGCATGTCGATGGTGGATTGGCAACTAAGACAAAGGGTTGGGGACAAGTTATGTGTTGAGGGTGGATTTGCAACTAGGACAAGGTCCGGGGACAAGTCGTGTGTCGAAGGTGAATTTGCAATTGACACAAAGGGTCGAGAGGCTAGTTGTGTGTCAAGAATGGAACTACAACCGGGATAAGATCCGGGGGCAGGGTGCATGTTGAAGTGGACTTGCAACTGTTACAAAAGGTCACTCCAAAAATATTAAAAATTACTTGGAATTATTAATATTTAGAATACCTTAGTATGGAATTATAAATGTGTTTTGATACATGGAATTGCTTTACATATTTAGCATGGAATTATTATTTGTTGGAACATACTTAAGTAATACATGCTTAAGGAAGTTGGTTGACTATCAGTCAAATACAATATAATATGTATATTGGAAGGACTGCTCGGGTACATGATAATCGGAAGGAGTTAAATCATATAGTTAGATTACCGTCATAATATTGATCTACATAACTAGAGGAATTTAACACTCTATTATGGCGTGTTGCTCACAACCGCGTGCTTCGGAGACATAACGGGTAGAACCTATTAACAGACAAATTTGATCATGGTTGGTAATTTGATCTGGACTCTATCCTATAAAACAGTTGAAAAGACTAGGAATCTTATCTCTATAAAAGGTGGACTCTTTGAAAAAAAACAGTATAAGAAGGTCCCTACCTTGAGCCTCGGATATGCAAATTGTGAGCTACACCACGAAAAAACGCAGAGGAATAGGAGGTAGACCACATACCCTAAATTTCTAACAACTAGGTCGGGAGGCGAAGACAAGTTACATGAAGAGGATAGGCTTTCAACTGGATCCGAGTTTGGGCACAAGTTGCATGGTGATACGTGAAGGAAATATGCCCTAGAGGCAATAATAAAGTTGTTATTTATATTTCCTTATATCATGATAAATGTTTATTATTCATGCTAGAATTGTATTAACCGGAAACTGAGTACATGTGTGAATACATAGACAAACAGAGTGTCACTAGTATGCCTCTACTTGACTAGCTCGTTGATCAAAGATGGTTAAGTTTCCTAGCCATAGACATGAGTTTTCATTTGATTAACGGGATCACATCATTAGAGAATGATGTGATTGACATGACCCATCTGTTAGCTTAGCACGATGATCGTTTAGTTTGTTGCTATTGCTTTCTTCATGACTTATACATGTTCCTATGACTATGAGATTATGCAACTCCCGAATACCGGAGGAACACTTAGTGTGCTATCAAACGTCACAATGTAACTGGGTGATTATAAAGATGCTCTACAGGTGTCTCCGATGGTGTTTGTTGAGTTGGCATAGATCAAGATTAGGATTTGTCACTCTAAGTGTCGGAGAGGTGTCTCTGGGCCCTCTCGGTAATGCACATCACAATAATCCTTGCAAGAAATGTGACTAATGAGTTAGTTGCGGGATGATGCATTACAAAACGAGTAAAGATACTTGCCGGTAATGAGATTGAACTAGGTATTGAGATACGGACGATCGAATCTCGGGCAAGTAACATATCGATGACAAAGGGAACAACGTATGTTGTTTTGCGGTTTGACCGATAAAGATCTTCGTAGAATATGTAGGAACCAATATGAGCATCCAGGTTCCGCTATTGGTTATTGATCGGAGATGAGCCTCGGTCATGTCTACATAGTTCTCGAACCCGTAGGGTCCGCACGCTTAACCTTAGACGACGATCGGTATTATGAGTTTATGTGTTTTGATGTACCAAAGATTGTTCGGAGTCCCGGATGAGATCATGGACATGACGAGGAGTCTAGAAATGGTCGAGACATAAAGATTGATATATTGGAAGGTTATATTCGGACACCGGAAAGATTCGGGGGTCACCGGAAAATACCGGAGTACCGGGGAGTTACCAGACCCCCCTAGGGGGGGGGGGTCAATGGGCCTTCATGGGCCTTAGTGGAAGTAGAGGGCAGCAAGGGAGCTGTGGGGTGCACCCCCCTAGGCCCAAACCGAATTGGTTTAGGGCTTGGGGGGCCGACCCCCTCTTTCCTTCTCCCCTCCTCCTCTTTCCTTCCCCTCCTAGTTGGACTAGGGAAGGGGGAACCTACTCCTAGTAGGAGTAGGATTCCCCCCTTGGGACACACCCTATGAGGCCGTCGGGCCCTCCCCTTGCTCCTTTATATACGGGGGCACCCTAGAACACACAAGTTGATTGTTTAGCCGTGTGCGGTGCCCCCCTCCACAGATTTCCACCTCTGTCATATTGTTGCAGTGCTTAGGCGAAGCCCTGCGCCGGTAGCTTCATCATCACCGTCACCATGCCGTCGTGCTGAAGAAACTCTCCCTCGACCTCAGTTGGATCTAGAGTTCGTGGGAAGTCACCGAGCTAAATGTGTGCAGATCACGAAGGTGTCGTACCTTCGGTACTAGGATCGGTCAGATCGTGAAGACGTACGACTACATCAACCGCGTTGTCATAACGCTTCCGCTTACGGTCTACGAGGGTACGTGGACAACACTCTCCCCTCTCGTTGCTATGCATCACCTAGATGGATCTTGCGTGTGCGTAGGATTTTTTTTGAAATTACTGCGTTCCCCAACAGTGGCATCCGAGCCAGGTCTATGCGTAGATGTTATATCCACGAGTAGAACACAAAGGAGTTGTGGGCATGGGTATATACATATTGCTTGCCGTCACTACTTGATTCTTGATTCAGTGGTATTGTTGGATGAAGCAGCTCAGACCGACATTACGCGTACGCTTACGCGAGACTAGCTCTACCGACCTGCTTCGCACACAGGTGGCTAGTGGGTGTCTGTTTCTCCAACTTTAGTTGAATCGGATTCAATGAACAACGTTCTTTATGAAGATCAAAAGGCAATCACTATATCGCGTTGTGGTATTTGATGCGTAGGTAAGAACAGTTCTTGCTAAGCTCGTAGCAGCCACGTAAAACTTGCAACAACAAAGTAGAGGACGTCTAACTTGTTTTTGCAGGGTATGTTGTGATGTGATATGGTCAAGACATGATAATATATATTTTTTTGTATGAGGTGATCATGTTTTGTTAAAGTTATCGGCAACTGGCAGGAGCCTTATGGTTGTCTCTTTATTGCATAAGATGCAAGCGCCATATAATTGGTTTACTTTATCGCTATGCGATAGCAATAGTTGCAAAAGCAATAGTTGGCGAGAAGACCATGTGAAGACACGTTGATAAAGATCAAGATGATGGAGATCATGATGTCATGCCGGTGAAGATGGAGATCACGACGGTACTTTGGAGATGAAGATCAAAGGCACAAGATGATAATGGCCATATCATGTCACATATTTTGATTGCTTGTGATGTTTATCTTTTATGCATCTTATTTTGCTTAGTACGACGGTAGCATTACAAGATGACCCCTTACTAAAATTTCAAGGTATAAGTGTTCTCCCTGAGTATGCACCGTTGTGACAGTTCTTCATGCTGAGACACCACGTGATGATCGGGTGTGATAAGCTCTACGTTCACATATAACGGGTGCAAGCCAGTTTTGCACATGCAGAATACTCGGGTTAAACTTGACGAGCCTAGCATATGCAAATATGGCCTCAGAACACCAAGACCGAATGGTCGAGCGTGAATCATATAGTAGATATGATCAACATAGTGATGTTCACCATTGAAAACTACTCCATCTCACGTGATGATCGGACATGGTTTAGTTGATATGGATCACATAACCATTTAGATGACTAGAGGGATGTCTATCTAAGTGGGAGTTCTTAAGTAATATGATTAATTGAACTTTAATTTATCATGAACTTAGTACCTGATAGTATTTTGCATATCTATGTTGTAGATCAATTGCTCGCGTATAGCTTCCCCGCTTTATTTATGATATGTTCCTAGAGAAAACTATGTTGAAAGATGTTGGTAGCAATGATGCGTACTAGCTCCGTGATCTGAGGATTATCCTCATTGCTGCACAGAAGAATTATGTCCTTGATGCACCGCTAGGTGACGGACCTATTGCAGGAGCAGATGCAGACGTTATGAACGTTTGGCAAGCTCAATATAATGACTACTTGATAGTTTAGTGCGCCATGCTTTACAGCTTAGAACCGGGAATTCAAAAACGTTTTGAATGGCACGGAGCATATAAGATGTTCCAAGAGCTGAAATTGGTATTTCAGGCTCATGCCCGAGTCAAGAGGTATGAGACCTCTGACAAGTACTTTGCCTACAAGATGGAGGAGAATAGCTCAACAAGCAAGCATGTGCTTAGAATGTCTGAGTACTACAATCGCTTGAATCAAGTGGGAGTTAATCTTCCAGATAAGATAGTGATTGATAGAGTTCTCTAGTCACTATCACCAAGTTACTGGAACTTCGTGATGAACTATAATATGCAAGGGATGATGAAAACGATTCCCGAGCTCTTCGTGATGCTGAAATCGATGAAGATAGAAATCAAGAAAAGCATCAAATGTTGATGGTTGACAAGAGCACTAGTTTCAAGTAAAAGGGCATGGGAAAGAAAGTGAACTTTAATAAGAATGACAAGCAAGTTGCCACTCCTGTGAAGAAGCCCAAAGCTAGAACTAAGCCTGAAACTGAATGCTTCTACTGCAAAGGGAATGGTCACTAGAAGCGGAACAACCCCAAATACTTGGCGGATAAGAAGGATGGCAAAGTAAACAAAAGTATATTTGATATACATGTTATTGATGTGTACTTTACTAGTGTTCATAGTAACCCCAGGGTATTTGATACCGATTCAGTTGCTAAGATTAGTAACTCGAAACATGAGTTACAAAATGAACAAAGACTAGTTGAGGGCAAGGTGACATTGTGTGTTGGAAGTGATTCCAAGGTTGATAAGATCACCATCACACACTCCCTTTACCTTCGGGATTAGTGTTGAACCTAAAATAAAGGTTATTTGGTGTTTCGTTGAGCATAATATAATTGGATCATGTTTATTGCAATACGGTTATTCATTTAAAGAATAATTGTTATTCTGTTTACATGAATAATACCTTCTGAGGTCATACACCCAAGGTGAATGGTTTACTGAATCTCGATCATAGTGATACACATATTCATAATATTGATGCCAAAAGATGCAAAGTTGATAATGATAGTGCAACATATTTGTGGCACTGCCGTTTAGGTCATATTGGTGTAAATCGCATGAAGAAGCTCCATGTTGATGGGCTTTTGGAATCACTTGATGCTTGCGAACCATGCCTCATGGGCAAGATGACTAAGACTCCATTCGCCAGAACAATGGAGCGAGCAACTGACTTATTGGAAATAATACATACTGATGTATGCGATCCGATGAGTGTTGAGGCTCGCGGCGGGTATCGTTATTTTCTGACCTTCACAGATGATTTGAGCAGATATGGGTATATCTACTTGATGAAACATAAGTTTGAAACATTTGAAAAGTTCAAAAAAATTCAGAGTGAAAGTGGAAAATCATCGTAACAAGAAAATAAAGCTTCTACGATCTGATCATGGAGGAGAATATTTGAGTTACGAGTTTGGTCTTTATTTGAAACAATGCGGAATAGTTTCGCAACTCACGCCACCCGGAACACCATAGCGTAATGGTGTGTCCAAACATTGCAATCATACTTTATTAGATATGGTACGATCTATGATGTCTCTTACCGATTTATCGCTATCGTTTTGGGGTTATGCATTAGAGACAGCCGCATTCACGTTAATTAGGGCACCGTCTAAAAATCCGTTGAGACGATACCGTATGAACTGTGGTTTAGCAAGAAAACCTAAGCTGTCGTTTCATAAAATTTGGGGTTGCCATGCTTATGTGAAAAAGTTTCAGCCTGATAAGCTCAAACCCAAATCGGAGAAGCGTCTTCATAGGATACCCAAAGGAAACTGTTGGGTACACCTTCTATCACATATCCGAAGGCAAGATCTTTGTTGCTAAGAGTGGATCCTTTCTAGAGAAGGAGTTTCTCTCGAAAGAAGTGAGTGGGAGGAAAGTAGAAATTGATGAGGTAATTGTACCTTCTCCCGTGTTGGAAAGTAGTACATCACAGAAGCCAGTTCCAGTGATTCCTACACCAACTAGTGAGGAAGCTAATGATGATGATCATGAAACTTCTAATCAGGTTACTACCGAGCCTCATAGGTCAACCAGAGTAAGATCCACACCAGAGTGGTGCAGTAATCCTATTCTGGAGGTCATGTTACTTGACCATGACGAACCTATGAACTATGAGGAAGCAATGATGAGCCCAGATTCCGCAAAATGGCTTGAGG
Source organism: Triticum dicoccoides (assembly GCF_002162155.2). Lineage (NCBI taxonomy): Eukaryota > Viridiplantae > Streptophyta > Magnoliopsida > Poales > Poaceae > Triticum > Triticum dicoccoides. Next base: position 395,537,622 of record NC_041390.1, on the reverse strand, counting down.
CCATGAAATCTGAGATGGGATCCATGTATGAGAACAAAGTGTGGACTTTGGTTGACTTGCCCGATGATCGGAAAGCCATAGAGAATAAATGGATCTTCAAGAGGAAGACAGACACTGATAGTAGTATTACTATCTACAAAGCTCGAATTATCGCACAAAGTTTTCGACAAGTTCAACGTGTTGACTACGATGAGATATTCTCACTCGTAGCGATGCTTAAGTCTGTCCGAATCATGTTAGTAGTTGCCGCATTTTATGAAATATGGCAAATGGATATCAAAACTACATTCCTTAATGGATTTATTAAAGAAGAGTTGTATATGATGCAACCAGAAGGTTTTGTCAATCCTAAGGATGCTAACAAAGTGTGCAAGCTCCAGCGATCCATCTATGGACTGGTGCAACCATCTCGGAGTTGGAATATATGCTTTGATAAAGTGATCAAAGCATATGGTTTTATACAGACTTGAGGTGAAGCATGTATTTACAAGAAGGTGAGTGGGAGCACTACAACCTTTCTGATAAGTATATGTGAATGACATATTGTTGATCAGAAATGATGTAGAATTTTTTAGAAAGCATAAAGGAGTGTTTGAAAGGAGTTTTTCAAAGAAAGACCTCGGTAAAGCTGCTTACATAATAAGCATCAAAATCTATAGATATAGATCAAGACACTTGATAAGTTTTTTTCAATGAGTACATACCTTGACAAGATTTTGAAGGAGTTCAAAATGGATCAGTCAAAGAAGGAGTTCTTGTCTGTGTTGCAAGGTGTGAAGTTGAGTAAAGACTCAAAACCCGACCACAGCAGAAAATAGAAAGAGAATGAAAAGTCATTCCCTATGCCTCAGTCATAGGTTCTATAAAGTATGCTATGCTGTGTACCAGACCTATTGTATACCTTAGCATGATTTTAGCAAGGGAGTACAATAGTGATCTAGGAATAGATCACTGGACAATGGTCAGAATTCTCCTTAGGGGACTAAGGAAATATTTCTCGGTTATGGAGGTGATAAAAGAGTTCATCGTAAAGAGTTACGTTGATGCAAGCTTTTGACACCGATCTAGATGACTCTAAGTCTCGATCTAGATACATATTGAAAGTGGGAGCAATTAGGTAGAGTAGCTCCATGCAGAGTATTGTAGACATAGAAATTTGCAAAATACATACGGCTCTGAATGTTGCAGACCCGTAGACTAAACTTCTCTCACAAGCAAAACATGATCACCCTTTGGGTGTTAATCACATAGCGATGTGAACTAGATTATTGACTCTAGTAAACCTTTTGGGTACTAGTCACATGGCGATGTGAGTTAATCACATGGTGATGTGAACTATTGGTGTTAAATCACATGGCGATGTGAACTAGATTATTGACTCCAGTGCAAGTGGGAGACTGAAGGAAATATGCCCTAGAGGCAATAATAAAGTTCTTATTTATATTTTCTTATATCATGATAAATGTTTATTATTCATGCTAGAATTGTATTAATTGGAAACTTCATACATGTGTGAATACATAGACAAACAGACTGTCACTAGTATGCCTCTACTTGACTGGCTCGTTGATCAAAGATGGTTAAGTTTCCTAGCCATAGACATGAGTTTTCATTTGATTAACAGGATCACATCATTAGAGAATGATGTGATTGACATGACCCATCCGTTAGCTTAGCACGATGATCATTTAGTTTGTTGCTATTACTTTCTTCATGACTTATACATGTTCCTATGAATATGAGATTATGCAACTCCCGAATACCAGAGGAACACTTAGTGTGCTATCAAACGTCACAACATAATTAGGTGATTATAAAGATGCTCTACAGGTGTCTCCGATGGTGTTTGTTGAGTTGGCATAGATCGAGATTAGGATTTGTCACTCCGATTGTCGGAGAGGTATCTCTGGGCCCTCTCGGTAATACACATCACTATAAGCCTTGCAAGCAATGTGACTAATGAGTTACTTGCGGGATGATGTATTACAGAACGAGTAAAGAGACTTGCTGGTAATGAGATTGAACTAGGTATTGAGATACTGACAATCGAATCTCGGGCAAGTAACATATTGATGACAAAGGGAGCAACGTATGTTGTTATGCGGTTTGACCGATAAAGATCTTCGTATAATATGTAGGAACCAATATGAGCATCCAGGTTCCGCTATTGGTTATTACTGGAGATGAGTCTCGGTCATGTCTACATAGTTCTCGAACCTGTAGGGCCCGCACGCTTAATGCTCGATGACAATCGGTATTATGAGTTTATGTGTTTTGATGTACCAAAGGTTGTTTGGAGTCCCGGATGAGAGCATGGACATGACGAGGAGTCTCGAAATGGTCGAGACATAAATATTGATATATTGGAAGGTTATATTCGGACATCGGAAAGGTTCCAGGGGTCACCAGATAAATACCAGAGTATTGGGGAGTTACCGGAACCCCCAGGGGGTCAATGGGCCTTCATGGGCCTTGGTGAAAATAGAGGGAAGCAAGGGAGATGTGGGGCGCGCCCCCTAGGCCCAAACCGAATTAGTTTAGGGCTTGGGGGGCCGACCCCCTCTTTCCTTCTCCCCTCCTCTTTCCTTCCCCTCCTAGTTGGACTAGGAAAGGGGGAACCTACTCCTAGTAGGAGTAGGATTCCCCCCTTGGGGCGCACCCTATGAGGCCGCCGGCCCCTCCCCTTGCTCCTTTATATACGGGGGCAGGGGGCACCCTAGAACACACAAGTTGATTGTTTAGCCGTGTGCGGTGCCCCCCTCCACAGATTTCCACATCGGTCATATCGTTGCAGTGCTTAGGCGAAGCCCTACACCAGTAGCTTATCATAACCGTCATCATTCCGTCGTGCTGACAAAACTCTCCCTCGACCTCAGCTAGATCTAGAGTTTGTGGGACGTCACCGAGCTAAGCGTGTGCAGATCGCGGAGGTGCCGTACCTTTGGTATTAGGATCGGTCGGATCATGAAGACGTACGACTACATCAACCGTGTTGTCATAACGCTTTCACTTACGGTCTACGAGGGTACATGGCCAATACTCTCCCCTGTCGTTGCTATGCATCACCTAGATGGATCTTGCGTGTGCGTAGGATTTAAAAAAAAATTACTGCGTTCCCCAACAATACGTGTGAAACATATTTTTTTATTGTTTCATGCTACTATATTATCATTTATATATTAATTTTTACCAATTTACACCATTTTATATTATTTTTTGGACTAACCTATTAGGCCTCCTTTGGTTTAGAGGAATTTCATAGGAATTCTAGAGGATAGGATTTTTATAGGATTTTTTCCTTTAGAGCCCTTTGGTTCATAGGAATGGATTCCTATTCCTACATAGGATTGGTTCCTATCCTCCACATTTCATAGGAAAATAAAAAAGAGCCTAGATTCAATGGAAAATTCCTTTTGGTGTCAACCAAATGACATCTTGTTTCCTATTTATACTCATAGGATTTGAGATACATGTCATCTCATTTCCTACAAGATTCCTATTCCTATGATAATCCTATCCTATGAACCAAAAGAGGCCTTAACTTAGTATCCAGTGCAAGTTCTTGTTTTCTATTTGTTTTGGTTTCATAGGAAATCAACACTGAAACTTTGAATTATGTTGCTTTATTATTATTTTCACTTATGCTTCGGTTGATCGCATCAATGGAGCCATAGTCCAAAACCCTCATAATAAAGGGAGGGTGGTCTTTTCAAAAATACATTGTCCATCCGAACATATACGCCATACGCAAAACCCCCTCCTCATTGGTCGGAACATGACTTGAATGCGTGACCACCTCATTAATTGTGCGCTATAGTAGCCAACAAAACAACTAACCTGATGGGAATACTTACATCCTTTTTCTTGTTTTCTTATTTCTTCTGTTCGTGTCCCACTGAATGAGGAGGCCACAATTTTTTTGTGGTTTCGTTTAGCTGAGGAGATCACAGGTTTACATTCTTTTTTATTTATTTTTTCTAGTTTTGTTCGGCCGGTTTTACTTATGTTCTCTTTCTCTTTCTCTTTTTCATTTTACTTTCCTTTTATTAAAATTCATAAAGTTTTTATAAAATTGATGAACTTTTCAAATCCGTGATTTTTTCGAATCCATCAACTACTTTTAGTTTTCACAATATTTTTTCAAAATTCTTGAACTTTCTTTCCAAAATTGATCACATTGACCGGTTTACTGTAGCGAATCGGTCTTTTTCAGACTATTTTGTTTCTTTCTGTTTCTTTTTTCCTTTTCATTTATTTGTTTTGTCGGAGTGGAGAGCGAGCGTGTTGCTGATGCTGCCGGTGTCCTCCACTGTTTTCTTTCTCGGGTTGGTGCGGTGATGGTGTGGCGTGGCGTGGGGTGGCGTGGCACGGGGGCGTGTAGGATGATTGCGACGCCGCCACCTCAATCTCTGGTACTCCCTCCATAAACTAATACAAGAGCATTTAGAACACTATTTTAGTGATCTAAACTCTCTTATTAGTTTAGAGAGGGAGTACTACTTACAGCCACAACAGTGGGCATGTACTCAAATTTCGGCGTTTAGCAGCTGCCAGGTGGGCCAGGAGGACGTCTTTTACGCTGATAGGTGGGCCTGACGCGATAGTGGAGAATATTTTGGCCCTCCGTGTCAGGTGAGCAAAAATTGGACGTGGAGAATCATCACGTGACACATGTGTAAGCAATCTAAACAATTAAAAAAAGCTAACCAAAGATTTATTTATCTAAGAGAACTAACAGAAGATTTATTTACCACTAGTAAATGTGTATGTGCAACGTACGTTAATATTTAGGCAATATATTAATTGCACGCGAATATTATGTATGTAAAGCAATTACATGGTGTTTGCATTTCATACAATAAAGAGACAACCATAAGGCTCCTGCCGGTTACCAGATATCTTACAAAACATGATCATCTCATACAATAACGTTTATCATATCATGTCTTGACCATATCACATCATAACATACCCTACAAAAATAAGTTAGACGTCCTCTACTTTGTTGTTGCAAGTTTTACGTGGCTGCTATGGGCTTCTAGCAAGAAACATCCTTACCTACGCATATAACCGCAACGGTGTTTCATCAAGTTTGTTGTTTTAACCTTCTTCAAGGACCGGCCGCAGTCAAATTCGATTCAACTAAAGTAGGAGAAACAGACACCCGCCAGCCACCTTTATGCAAAACTAGTTGTATGTCTGTCGGTGGAACCGGTCTCATGTTCGTGGACATGTAAGGTTGGTTTGGCCCGCTTCATCCCACATACCGCCGAATCAAAATAAGATGTTGGTGGTAAGCAATATGACTATCACCCCTCACAACTCTGTGTGTTCTACCCGTGCATATCATATATGCATAGACCTGGCTCTTGATGCCACTGTCAGGAATCGTTGCATGAAAAACAAAAACAATCTACGCACACACAATGATCTATCCATGGAGACGCATAGCAACGAGGGAGAGAGTGTGTCTACGTACCCTCGTAGACCGTAAGCGGAAGTGTTTCTCAACGTGGTTGATGTAGTCAAACTTCTTCACGCTTCAACCGATCAAGTACCAAATGCACGTCACCTCCGCGTTCTGCACACATTCAGCTCGGTGACGTCCCTCGCCTTCTTGATCCAGCAAGACGTCGAGGTAGTAGATGAGTTCCGTCAGCATGACGGCATGGCGACGGGGATGGTGAAGTGATCCTCGCAGGGCTTCGCGTAAGCACTACGAAAATATGACGGGGTGTGTAAACGGTGGAGGGGGCCGCCGCATATGGCTAAACAATTGTCTGGGATGTGCTAGGCGCCCCAACACATATATATAGGTGGGAGGGGAGGGGAGAGGTGAGGAGGCGCCCCAAGTAGGACCGAATCCTACTTGGGCTCCTTCCTAGTCGCGCGCCCCCCTGCCATATCTATCGAAGGGGAAGGAAGGGGGGGAGGAAGGGGGAATTGAAGGAAATATGCCCTAGAGGCAATAATAAAGTTGTTATTTTATATTTCCTTATTCATGATAAATGTTTATTATTTATGCTAGAATTATGTTGATCGGAAACCTAAATACACGTGTGAATACGTAGACAAACACTATGTCCCTAGCGAGCCTCTACTTGACTAGCTCGTTGATCAAAGATGGTTAAGGTTTCCTAACCATGGACATGAGTTGTCATTTGATGAAGGAGTCACATCATTAAGAGAGTGATGTGATGGCCAAGACCCATCCGTTAGCTTAGCATAATGATCGTTCAGTTTTATTGCTATTGCTTTCTTCATGTCAAATACATATTCCTTTGACTATGAGATTATGCAACTCCCGGATACCGGAGGAATGCCTTGTGTGTTATTGTGACGCCCCCGATTCAAGCGTACACTAATCATACATGCAAACACGTACGATCAAGATCAGGGACTCACGGGAAGATATCACAACACAACTCTAGACACAAATAAAATAATGCAAGCTTTATATTACAAGCCAGGGGCCTCGAGTGCTCGAATACATAGCTCGATACACAAGCGTCAGCATAAGCAACAATATCTAAGTACAGACATAAGTTAAACGGCACTGCCTTAAGAAGGCAAACACAAAAGCAACAACGATCGAAGAGGCAAGGCCTCCTGCTTGGGACCTCCTAACTACTCCTGGTCTTCGGCGGCATCCATGTACTAGTATCTGTTGGCGGTGGCATCTAACTCCAGGGATCTACCAATTGGTTGCAACAACCGGAAAGAAGGAAGAGAGGGGAAAAGGGGTAGCAAAGCAACTGTGAGTACTCATCCAAAGTACTCGCAAGCATCAGATCTATACTAAGTATGCATAGGTATCAAAGGAAGGTACGTTTCTATGGACTAAACTGCAGAATGCCAGAATAGAGGGAAATGCCTAGCCTATCGAAGACTAGCATCTTCAAGCAGCTCCAAGCATCTTGCAGCAAGTAGAAGAGTAAATAATAGCAATTTATAATTAACAAGCATGTTGTAGCATTAATGCCCAGAGATCCTTCCTCGACACCCTGCGAGAAAGTAATCCCGGGGCCATATATCTCAAGTATCCATTTCTAGTTGTAATAGATCAGGATATAAGTCTGAACGTCCCTTACCGTGGATACGACTATTAATAGATAATCTTTCCTGCAGGGATGCACCACGTTTTCCAACACGCTTGATTACTCTGGTTGGACACACTTTTCTGAGTCAATGCCCGGCCTCAGAAATTCAACACGTCGTAGCCCTACCTAGGCCCAGCAGAGATGTCCCCTCTGGTCTACATCCTAAGCACTCCGCTTGGACCCATCTCCCATTGCACTCTAGGTCGTTGTGAGCAGAGCGGGTCCAGGCTCCACCACTACAGGATGGTGTCGGCCCACGCAATGCTGAACTGGACGTCTGATAAAGCTTAGGCTGATACTACGTCGTCGAGGCCCATAACTATTCTCGCATGGTGGTTAGTGTGAAAAGGAGAAAGGACAAGTCAGAACAAATACCCAAACCATTAGTGCATTAGTAGCTTGTGGAGACGAGCAGGGACTCACGATCGATGTGACCCCGCCGCCCCGTCTCGTGGACTTACGGCAAGGGCCCATAATGCCTGGTCGTGCCATGTAATTATCTTGCGGGTGCTTTCCGGGCCCGCCCAACTTTCACAAAGGTCTCAAGTAAAGTCAAGGTAACCGTGTGTCCAAACATCAAGAGGGAAACCTCGAGGAATCACCCTCGATGGATTCCACTCGATGTAATCGTCAAGCTGAACTTAGGAGGAATCATCCTCGAGGTTCACACTTGAAGTGTTGCACGACAGAGTCGTATCGGGAATGGTGAAGGAGGAATCACCCTCGTTGACCATGACCGAATAGCTACACTACAGAGTTATCATAAGGATTGCATTACGAGGTATCACCCTCGGCACTCGATAGTATCTCTGCAGAGTCGAGCAACAAATAGGGGCGTGATGTGATGTGAGGTGTCGGGCTCTGGTCGTCGATCACATTGATCGAGTTGTTGATGATGAAGCGGGGGCAACAGGGACAAGCTGGGGGTCACTTATGGATCACTAACTAACCTATACTAAGCAGTTTAGGATAAGCGGGCAAGGTACAACAATAGGTACAAAAGCAGGCTATGCATCAGAATAGGAGCAATCAATTATAGTAGCAAAATCTAATGCAAGCATGAGAGCATGAAATGCGCGATATCGGGATGATCAAAGGGGGCCTTGCCTGGAAGCTCCGCTGAAAGGGAAGAAGTGTCGTCGGTGATGTAGTCGATCATAGGGGCATCAACAGCGGTCTTGGGGTCTTCCAGAGAGAAGAGGGGGAAGAAACAATAAATACAGAGCAAACAAGTGCAATACTAAGCATGACAGGGCAATAAGAAGCGCTAGGGGTGTTCTAACGCAGGGCTACACGATACTGGCGAAGGGGGAAAACATCCGGGAATGCTTTCTCGAAGTTTGGCATTTTCGGACAGATGAACCGAAGGGGAAAGGTTCGATGTTCACTATTCTAGGGACATGTGGCGGACGAACGAACCACATATTCGGATTTGTCTCGTCATTCCGAGCAACTTTCATGTACAAAGTATTTTCATCCGAGCTACGGATAATTTTCTATGATTTTTCAAAGTTTTAACAATATTCTGGAATTTAATTTAATTCGAAAAAAGCTAAAATGCTAGATGCACCCACCACAAGGTACACAAAAGTGTATCCAGGGGCTGACAGGTGGGCCAGGGGGTTCCAATTGACCAATCAATGTTTGACTGGTCAACAGGGGGTGGGCCCCTTGTCATTAACTATCTGATTAACTGACTAGGTAAATAGGTAATTAACAAGTTAATTAAATTAAGTTAACTTAATTAAACTCACTAACTAATTAATATTTATTTATAATATCATTTTTGTTTTTTTACAGGGCTGTGGCCCACTTGGCATTAGGCCAGAGGCCATAGTGGGCGCAGGCTAATGGGGTTGCAGGTGTGGGCACCCGTGCCCGAGGGGCGCGACCGGGGAGTAGAGGCACCAAAGCGCGCCGGCGGCCTCGGCTCCCAGCCATCAAATAGCGACGGCAGCGGGCGAGTACATCGGGGATCGATAGGGCGCGGCAGGAGCGGACACGAAGGGGCGGCGCCGGCTGCAGTAGTAGGACGCAACAGCGGGTCGCGGCGGCGACGGAGCGCCGGCGCGGGCCGGCATGCCCCGGCACGGTCAAGCCACAGTGGGGCACGCGCGGGGCGTGGCAGCGATGTAAAGGCAAGTAGAGGGTGGCCGGGCACGGTCAGCGGCTGCGGGAGCTGTGCGCACGGGCGAGGCAGACTATGGTGGCGGGTGCGGCCGCGAGTGATGACCCACAAGTATAGGGGATCTATCGTAGTCCTTTCGATAAGTAAGAGTGTCGAACCCAGTGAGGAGCAGAAGGAAATGATAAGCAGTTTTCAGTAAGGTATTCTCTGCAAGCACTGAAATTATCAGTAACAGATAGTTTTGTGATAAGGTAATTCATAACGGGTAACAAGTAACAAAAGTAAATAAGGTGTAGCAAGATGGCCCAATTCTTTTTGTAGCAAAGGACAAGCCTGGACAAACTCTTATATAAAGGAAAGCGCTCCCAAGGACACATGGGAATTATCGTCAAGCTAGTTTTCATCATGCTCATATGATTCGCGTTCGGTACTTTGATAATTTGATATGTGGGTGGACCATTGCTTGGGTACTACCCTTCCTTGGACAAGCATCTCACTTATGATTAACCCCTCTTGCAAGCATCCGCAACTACAAAAGAAGTATTAAGGTAAACCTAACGATAGCACGAAACATATGGATCCAAATCAGCCCCTTATGAAGCAACTCATAAACTAGGGTTTAAGCTTCTGTCACTCTAGCAACCCATCATATACTTATTACTTCCCTATGCCTTCCTCTAGGCCCAAACAATGGTGAAGTTTCATGTAGTCGACGTTCACATGACACAACTAGAGGTGAGACAACATACATCTCATCAAAATATCGAACGAATACCAAATTCACATGACTACTTATAGAGAGACTTCTCCCATTTCCTTAGGAACAAACGTAACTACTCACAAAGCATATTCATGTTCATAATCAGAGGGGTATTAATATGCATAAAGGATCTGAACATATGATCTTCCACCAAATAAACCAACTAGCGTCAACTGCAAGGAGTAATCAACACTACTAGCAACCCACAGGTACCAATTTGAGGCTTTGGGACAAAGATTGGATACAAGAGATGAACTAGAGTTTGAGATGAGTTGGTGCTGGTGAAGATGTTGATGGAGATTGACCCCCTCCCGATGAGAGGATCGATGGTGATGATTTCCCCCTCCCGGAGGGATGTTTCCCCGGCAGAACAGCTCCGCCGGAGCCCTAGATTGGTTCCGCCTCATGGCGGCAGAGTTTTGTCCCGTGAGCTTGCTTATGATTTTTTTCCCAGACGAAAGACCTCATATAGAAGAATATGGGCACCACAGGGATGCCAGGGGGCCCACGAGGCAGGGGGCGCGCCCAGGGGGGTAGGGCACGCCCCCACCCTCATGGATGGTGGGTGGCCCCCCTCTGGTGCTTCCTTCGCCCAATATCTTTTATATATTCTGAAAATGACCCCCGTGGAGTTTCAGGACTTTTGGAGCTGTGCATAATAGGTATCTAATATTTACTTCTTTTCCAACCCAGAATCCAGCTGCCGGCATTCTCCCTCTTCATGTAAACCTTGTAAAATAAGAGAGAATAGGCATAAGTATTGTGACATAATGTGTAATAACAACCCATAATGCAATAAATATCGATATAAAAGCATGAGGTAAAATGGACGTATCAACTCCCCCAAGCTTAGACCTCGCTTGTCCTCAAGCGGAAGCCGATATCGAAAAATATGTCCACATGTTTAGAGATAGAGGTGTCGATAAAATAAAATACGGACATGAGGGCATCATGATCATTCTTATAACAACAACATATATATATATATGTATATATATAACACATATATATTTTCATATGTTTTCTTATGCTAAAGTAACAATTCATTCACAATTTCAAGTATGAATCAGAAACTTCATTGAAAACTAACAAACTATAATCTCAGTCATTGAAGCAATTGCAATTTATCATAACATCAGAAAGAGTCAATATAAGAGCTTTTCAGCAAGTCCACATACTCAACTATCATTTAGTCTTTCACAATTGCTAACACTCACGCAATATTTATTGGTATGAAGTTTTAGTCAGACACAGAGAAAGATAGGGGCTTATAGTTTTGCCTCCCAACCTTTTACCTCAAGGGTAATGTCAACAATAATAGTTCATGAAAACTCACATCCAATTAGCTATATATATCAGGATCTTTCCAACACATTGTGCTTGCCAAATGGTAAAATGTAAAAAGGAAAGGTGAAGATCACCATGACTCTTGTATGAAGTATAAAACAAAAATAAAAGATAGGCCCTTCGCGGAGGGAAGCAGAGGTTGTCATGTGCTTTTATGGTTGGATGCACGAAATCTTAATGCAAAAGAACATCACTTTATATTGCCACTTGTGATATGGACCTTTATTATGCAGTCCGTAGCTTTTATTTCTTCCACATCACAAGATCGTATAAAGCTTATTTTCTCCACACTAATAAATCATACATATTTAGAGGGCAATTTTTAAATCTTGCAACAATGACAACTTACTTGAAGGATCTTACTCAATCCATAGGTAGATATGGTGGACTCTCATGGCAAAACTGGGTTTAAGGATATTTGGAAGCACAAGTAGTATCTCTACTTGGTGCAAAGAATTTGGCTAGCATGAGAGGGAAAGGCAAGCTCAACATGTTGGATGATCCATGACAATATAATTTATTTCACATGTAAGAAAACATAACCCATTACATTGTCTTCCTTGTCCAACATCAACTCTTTAGCATGTCATATTTTAATGAGTGCTCACAATCATAAAAGATGTCCAAGATAGTATATTTATATGTGAAAACCTATCTTTCTTTATTACTTCCTATTAATTGCAACAATGACCAAAACTATGCTTGTCAACTCTCAACAATTTTTATTCATCATACTCTTTATATGTGAAGTCATTACTCTCCATAAGATCCATATGATCTCTTTATTTATTTTTATTCTTTCTCTTTTATTTTTATTCCCTCAAGATCATAGCAATATAATCAAGCCCTTGACTTAACACTAATCTTTATTATATATAGCTCATAGACTCAATTACATAGAAGGATCATAAAGCAAAAACTCAAAACTAGATCATACTAAAACTTTATTCTACTAGATCAAGATATTACCAAAAGGATCGAACTAAGAAAAATAGTAAAGATAAAAGTGTGATGGTAATACGATACCGGGGCACTCCCCCAAGCTTGGCAGTTGCCAAGGGGAGTGCCCATACCCGATACTCAGTTCTTCTTTGTTGGTGAAGAAGATGTTGGTGATGATAAAAATTGTGCCTTCAGCTTTTTCATATTGTAATTGAGAAGAGCGATCTCCTCCTTTAAATCATCGACCTCCGATTCCATCTTCAAGATCTTGTCACATAAATCTCCTTTGCTTTTCTGCCGAAAACGAGAAGGAATAGATTGATTGTTAGACATTTTAGCCCTCTTGAGGAGACTAGACTTCTTGAACTTCACGTGCGTATCCCCAGGTTGAGGTAGAGGGACATCCTCCTCCTCCGAACTTGAATCATTGATCATCCTCAAGTGAGCATCCTCCTCATCATCCGTAGTTCGACCACAAGGAGATAGGTCCCCATAGGTCTTTGGGTTAGCAATGAGATGTGAGACATAGCTCTCTCCGTCGGAGTCTTGAGAAGACATCTTGATCTAATCTGCAACAGAACAGCTCGAAACAAAAACAGAGGATCTTTGCGTGGTACGGTGGTAAAAACCTTCGGGAGATTATATAATGAATTTTTATCGACCAAAAGAAGTATCATGCAAGAAAACGGAGTCCGGAGAGCACACGAGGTGCCCACGAGGCAGGGGGCGCGCCCAGGGGGGTAGGGCGAGCCCTCCACCCTCGTGGACGCCTCATGTCCTTCCCGGACTACTTATTATTTTCCTATTTTCTTAAATATTCCAAAACAGAGAAAAATTGCTATTAGAACTGTTTTGGAGTCGGTTTACTTACCGTACCATATACCTCTTCCCTTTCGGAGTCTGAAACATTCTGGAAAGTGTCCCTTATGTATTCCTCTGGGGTTACGATTTCAATAACATTAGTTTCAACATTTATGGGATTACCTGAGATATAATGTTTGATTCTTTGGCTGTTCACCACCCCCGGATTCGTGCCTTCGAAGTTGTTGATTTTTATGGCACAGGAAAGATAGACCTCCTCGATAACGTAAGGACCTTCCCATTTAGAGAGGAGTTTTCCTGCAAAAAATCTTAAGCGAGAGTTGTATAACAATACATAATCACCTACATTAAACTCACGTTTTTGTATCTTTTTCATGCCATCTTTTAACTTTTTCTTTAAACAGTTTGGCATTCTCATAGGCCTGGGTTCTCCATTCATCAAGTGGGCTAATGTTAAAAAGCCTCTTCTCACCGGCAAGTTTGAAATCATAATCGAGCTCTTTAATGGCGCAATATGCCTTATGTTCTGGTTCAATAGGTAAGTGACATGCTTTACCATAAACCATTTTATATGGAGACATACCCATAGGATTTTTTATGCAGTTCTATAGGCCCATAATGCATCATCAAGTTTCCTGGACCAATTCTTTCTAGATCTATTAACAGTCTTTTGCAAAATTAATTTAAGCTCTCTATTACTCAATTCTACTTGACCACTAGACTGTGGTTGATATGGAGATGCAATTCTATGATTAACATCATACTTAGCAAGCATTTTACGGAAAGCATCATGAATAAAATGTGAACCGCCATAAGTCATTAAATATCTAGGGACTCCAAACCTCAGAAAAATAACTTCTTTAAGCATCTTAATAGAGGTGTTATGATCAGCACTACTAGTTGGAATAGCTTCTACCCACTTAGTAACATAATCAACATCAACTAAAATATGTGGATACCCATTAGAGGAAGGAAACGGTCCCATATAATCAAAGCCCCAAACATCAAATGGTTCAATAACAAGTGAATAATTCATAGAAATTTCTTGACATCTACGGATATTACCAATTCTTTGACATTCATCACAAAACAAGACAAACTTACGGGCATCTTTGAAGAGAGTAGGCCAATAAAAACCGGATTGCAATACCTTATGTGCAGTTCTATCTCCAGCATGGTGTCCTCCATAAGCCTCAGAGTGACACTTGTGTAGGATCTATTCCTGTTCATGCTTAGGTACACAACGTCTAATAACACCATCTACTCCTTTATAAAGGTGTGGGTCATCCCAGAAGTAATGTCTTAAATCATAGAAAAACCTTTTCTTTTGCTGGTATGTGAAACTAGGTGGTATAAATTTAGCAACAATGTAATTAGCATAATCAGCATACCATGGAGCAGTACGAGAAGCATTTATGACAGCTAGTTGTTCATCAGGAAAGCTATCATCAATAGGTAGTGGGTCATCAAGAACATTCTCTAACCTAGACAAGTTGTCTGCAACAGGGTTCTCAGCTTCCTTTCTATCAATAATATGCAAATCAAATTCTTGTAGCAAGAGAACCCATCTAATAAGTCTAGGTTTAGCATCTTTATTTTCCATAAGATATTTAATAGCAGCATGATCAGTGTGAACAGTTACTTTAGAATCAACTATATAAGGTCTGAACTTATCACAAGCAAATACAACTACTAAAAATTCTTTTTCAGTAGTAGCATAATTTCTTTGGGCACCGTCTAGAGTTTTACTAGCATATTGAATAACATTTAATTTCTTATCAACTCTTTGTCCTAGAACAGCACCTACAACATAATCACTAGCATCACACATAATTTCAAATGGTAAATTCCAATCAGGTGGCTGAACAATAGGTGCAGAAATCAAAGCTTTCTTAAGTATTTCAAATGCTTCTACACAATCATCATCAAAGACAAAAGGAACATCTTTTTGTAAGAGATTAGTCAGAGGCCTAGAAATTTTAGAGAAGTCCTTAATGAACCTCCTATAAAACCCGGCATGACCAAGGAAACTTCTTATACCTTTAATGTCCTTAGGACACGACATATTTTCAATAGCATCAACTTTAGCTTTATCGACTTCAATACCTCTTTCAGAAATTTTATGCCCCAAGACAATACCTTCATTAACCATAAAGTGGCACTTCTCCCAATTCAAGACAAGATTAGTTTCTTCACATCTCTGCAAAACTCAATCAAGGTTGCTTAAGCAATCATCAAAAGAAGTTCCATAAACGGAGAAATCATCCATGAAAGCCTCAACAATCTTTTCACAAAAGTCAGAGAATATAGCAGTCATACATCTTTGAAAGGTAGCAGGTGCATTGCATAAACCAAAAGGCATACGTCTATAAGCAAAGGTACTGGAAGGGCAAGTGAAAGTTGTCTTTTATTGATCCTCTTTTGACACAGGTATTTGAGAGAAACCAGAATAACCATCTAGAAAGCAAAAATGTGTATGTTTGGATAATCTTTCTAGCATTTGATCAATAAAAGGTAAAGGGTAATGATCCTTTTTAGTAGCTTTATTTAATTTGCGGAAATCAATTACCATTCTATAACCTGTAACAATTCTTTGTGGGATCAATTCATCTTTATCGTTAGGAACAACAGTAATACATACCTTCTTAAGGACAGAATGGACAGGACTTACCCACTGACTATAAGCAACGGGATAAATTATACCTGCCTCCAGAAGCTTTAGTATTTCTTTTCTTACCACTTCTTTCATCTTAGGATTTAACCGTCGTTGGTGATCAACAACCGGTTTTGCGTCTTTCTCCAATTTTATTTTATGCTGGCATAGAGTGGGACTAATGCACTTAAGATCATCAAGAGTATATCCAATAGTAGCACAGTGCTTCTTCAGAGTTTTCAATAATTTTTTTCTTCATGCTCTGAAAGGTTAGCACTAATAATAACAGGATATATCTCTTTCTCATCAAGAAATGCATATTTAAGAGTATCTCGCAAAGGTTTAAGCTCAAACACGGGATCACCCTTTGGTGGAGGAGGATCCCCTAAAATTTCAACATGCAAGTTGTGTTTCAAAATAGGTCCTTGTTTAAAGAATACTTCATCTATTTCCCTTCTTTCATTCATAAACATATCATTTTCATGGTCGAGCAAATATTGCTCTAAAGGATCATTAGGAGGCACGACAATAGAAGCAAGACCAATAATTTCATCTTTACTAGGCAATTCTTTATCATGGGGTTATCTACGAAATCTAGCAAAATTAAACTAATGAGACATATCCCCCAAACCAATAGTAACAACATCCTTTTTGCAGTGTATCTTAGCATTAACAGTATTCAAGAAGGGTCTACCAAATATAATGGGACAAAAGTCATCTTGTGGGGAACCAAGAACAAGAAAATCAGCAGGATATTTAACTTTCCCACACAAGACTTCAACATCTCTAACAATCCCAACTGATGAAATAGTGTCTCTATTGGCAAGCTTAATTGTAACATCAATTTCCTCTATCTCATGTAGTTCAAGCATAACACGAGACCGTTTCTCTTCTCGCTCTCATTTTGCGTAAGTTAGCCACCATATATGCTAGTGCTTGCTGCAGCTCCACCTCACTACCTTTTCCTACCCATGAGCTTAAATAGTCTTGATCGCGAGGGTGTGAGATTGCTGAGTCCCCATGACTCACAGATTACTTCCAAAACCAGATGCAGGTGCCGATGATGCCAGTGCAGGGGACGCGATCGAACTCAAGTGGGAGTTCGACGAAGATTCGAGACGTTACTATGTTTCCTTTCCGGACGATCAGTAGTGGAGCCCAGTTGGGGCGATCGGGGATCTATGCATTTGGGGTTGTCTTTCTTTATTTGGTTCCGTAGTCGGACCTTGATTGTATTCTAGATGATGTAATGTTATATTTATGTGTTGTGTGAAGTGGCGATTGTAAGCTAACTCTTTATCCCTTTCTTATTCAGTACATGGGATGTGTAAAGATTACCCCTCTTGCGACATGCCTACTATGCGGTTATGCCTCTAAGTCGTGCTCTGACATGTGGGAGATATAGCTGCATCGTGGGTGTTACATCTCAGCAGGTGCAATATCATGCATAATTTCTTTATATAAGGAATGAGGTATTGCACTTGCACTAGAACCCATATCGCATAAGCCATGATAGCAATGATCTCCTATTTTAACATAAATAACAGGCATGCCTACAACAGGTCTATGTTTATTTTTAGTATCAGGTCTAGCAATTCTAGCAGCTTCATCACAAAAGTAAATAACATGCCCATCAATATTATCGGCCAAGAGATCTTTAACCATAGCAATATTAAGTTCAACTTTGATTTGCTCCGAGGGTGTAGGTGTTCTAGTATTACTCTTACGAACCACAGTTGAAGCTTTAGCATGATCCTTTATTCTAACAGGGAAAGGTGGTTTCTCAATATAAGTGGTAGGAACAACAGGATCAACGTTATAAGTGATAGTCTTTTCTTCAACTGTAATAGGTGCAACTACTTTTACTTCAATGGGAGGATTATATTTAAACCACTTCTCCTTAGGGAGATCAACATGAGTAGCAAAGGATTCACAGAAAGAAGCTACTATCTCAGAGTCAAGTCCATATTTAGTGCTAAATTCACGAAAGGCATCGATATCCATAAAAGATTTAACACAATCAAACTTTGGGGTTATACCTGACTCCTTACCTTCCTTGAGATCCCAATCTTCAAAGTTGCGTTTAATTCTCTCCAATAAATCCCATTTGAATTCAATAGTCTTCATCATAAAAGATCCAGTACAAGAAGTATCGAGCATGGAGCGATTATTGAGAGAAAGCCGAGCATAAATTTTTTGAATAATAATTTCTCTTGAGAGCTCATGATTGGGGCATGAATATAACATTGACTTAAGCCTCCCCCAAGCTTGAGCGATGCTTTCTCCTTTGCGAGGCCAAAAATTATATATAATTACGATCACGATGAACAAGATGCATAGGATAAAACTTCTGATGAAATTCCAATTTCAATCGGTTGTAGTTTGATACGTCTCCAACGTATCTATAATTTTTGATTGCTCCATGCTATATTATCTACTGTTTTGGACTATATTGGGCTTTATTTTCCACTTTTATATTATTTTTGGCACTAACCTATTAACCGGAGGCCCAGCCCAGAATTGCTGTTTTTTTTGCCAATTTCAGTGTTTCGAAGAAACGGAATATCAAACGGAGTCCAAACAGAAAAATCCTTTTTGGAACGTGATTTTCTTCTCGGATAAGACCCAGGAGACTTGGAGCCTACTCCAAGAAGTACCGGAGGCGGTCACGAGGGTAGGGGGCGCCCCCCCTACAGGGCGCGCCCCCTGCCTCGTGGGTCCCTCGGTGCTCCACCGACGTACTCCTTCCTCCTATATATACCCACGTACCCTCAAACGATCAGAACAGGAGCCAAAAACCTAATTCCACCGCCACAACTTTCTGTATCCACGAGATCCCATCTTGGGGCCTGTTCCGGAGCTCCGCCGGAAGAGGGGCGTCATCACGGAGGGCTTCTACATCATCATAGCCCCTCTGATGAAGTGTGAGTAGTTTACCTCAGACCTTCGGGTCCATAGTTATTAGCTAGATGGCTTCTTCTCTCTTTTTGGATCTCAATACAATGTTCTCCCCCTCTCTTATGGAGATCTATTCGATGTAATCTTCTTCTTTTGTGGTGTGTTTGTTGAGACCGATGAATTGTGGGTTTATGATCAAGTCTATCTATGAACAATATTTGAATCTTCTCTGAATTCTTTTATGTATGATTGGTTATCTTTGCAAGTCTCTTTGAATTATCCGTTTGGTTTGGCCAACTAGATTGGTAGTTCTTGCCATGGGAGAAGTGCTTAGCTTTGGGTTCGATCTTGTGGTGTTCTTTCCCAGTGACAGAAGGGGCAGCAAGACACGTATTGTATCATTGCCATCGAGGATAACAAGATGGGTTTATTTCATATTGCATGAATTTATATCTCTACATCATGTCATCTTGCTTAAAGCGTTACTCTGTTTTTAACTTAATACTCTAGATGCATGCTGGATAGCGGTCGATGAGTGGAGTAATAGTAGTAGATGCAGAATCGTTTCGATCTACTTGTCACGGACGTGATGCCTATATACATGATCATGCCTAGATATTCTCATAACTATGCTCAATTCTGTCAATTGTTCAATAGTAATTTGTTCACCCACCGTAGAAAACTTATGCTCTTGAGAGAAGCCACTAGTGAAACCTATGGCCCCCGGGTCTATTCTCATCATATCAATCTCCATCACTTTTATATTGTTTTGCTATTTACTTTGCTTTTACTTTTTACTTTGCATCTTTATATCAAAAATACCAAAAATATTCTATCTATCAGATCTCACTCTCGTAAGTGACCGTGAAGGGCTTGACAACCCCTAACCGCGTTGGTTGTAGGTAGCTATCGCTTTGTGCAGGTACGAGGGACTTGAGCGTGGGCTCCTACTGGATTGATACCTTGGTTCTCAAAAACTGAGGGAAATACTTACGCTACTCTGCTGCATCATCCCTTCCTCTTCGGGGAAAACCAACGCAAGCTCAAGATGTAGCAAGAAGGATTTCTGGCGCCGTTGCCGGGGAGTGTACGCAAAAAGTCAACATACCAAGTACCCATCACAATCCCTATCTCCCGCATTACATTAGTTGCCATTTGCCTCTCGTTTTCCTCTCCCCCACTTCACCCTTGCCGTTTTATTCGCCATCTCTTTCTCCTTCCCCTTCTCCTTCTCCGTTTGCCTTTTTTCTCGCTTGCCTTTTGTTTGCTCATGTGTTGGATTGCTTGTTTATCGCGATGGCTCAAGATACTACCAAATTGTGTGACTTCACCAATACCAACAATAATGATTTTCGTAGCACTTCGATTGCTCCTCTTACCAATACTGAATCTTGTGAAATCAATACTGCTTTGTTGAATCTTGTTATGAAAGATCAATTCGCCAGCCTTCCTAGTGAAGATGCCGCTACTCATCTGAATAGCTTCGTTGATTTATGTGATATGCAAAAGAAAAAAGATGTCGATAATGATGTCGTTAAATTGAAGTTATTTCCTTTTTCGCTTAGAGCTCGTGCTAAAGCTTGATTTTCATCTTTGCCTAAAAATAGTTTTGATTCTTGGAACAAGTGCAAAGATGCTTTTATCTCTAAGTATTTTCCTCCCGCTAAGATCATCTCTCTTAGAAATGATATTATGAATTTTAAGCAACTTGATCATGAACATGTTGCACAAGCTTGGGAGGGAATGAAATTAATGATACGTAATTGCCCTACTCATGGTTTAAATTTGTGGATGATTATACAAAAAATTTATGCCGGATTGAATTTTTCTTCTAGAAATCTTTTAGATTCGGCCGCGGGAGGCACTTTTTTGGAAATCACTTTAGGAGATGCTACTAAACTCCTAGATAATATTATGGTTAATTATTCTCAATGGCATACTGAAAGATCTTCTAATAAAAAAGTGCATGCGATAGAAGAAATCAATGTTTTGAGTGGGAAGATGGATGAACTTATGAAATTATTTGCTACTAAGAGTGTTTCTTCTGATCCTAATGAGATGCCTTTGTCTACCTTGATTGAGAATAACAATGAATCTATGGATGTGAATTTTTTTGGTAGGAATAATTTTGGTAACAACACTTATAGAGGGAATTTTAATCCTAGGCCTTATCCTAGTAATCCTTCTAATAATTATGGGAATTCCTAAAACAACTCTTATGGAAATTATAATAAGATGCCCTCTGATTTTGAATCTAATATTAAAGAATTTGTTTCTTCGCAAAAGAATTTTAATGCTATGATTGAAGAAAAATTGCTTAAGATTGATGATTTGGCTAGGAACGTTGATAGAGTTGCTCTTGATGTTGATGCTTTGAAACTTAGATCTATTCCACCTAAGCATGATATTAATGAGTCTCTAAAAGCCATGAGAATTTCAATTGATGAGTGTAAAGAAATAACCGCTAGGATGCGTGCTTCCAAAGATGCCTTTATTAAAGCGTGTTCTTCTAATTCTTATGAAAATCAAGATGAAGATCTAAAAGTTATTTATGTGTACCCTATCAAATCTTTGTTTTGCAATACGAATCTTGATGAAACTGAATATGATCTTCCTTTACCTAGAAGGCGTTCCAAAAATTCGGAGTATTTAGATCTTTATGATGAAATTGATGAAAGTGGGATTGAAAGAAATAAAAATTTAGATGTTGCTAAACCCACTATATTGGATTTCTAGGAATTTAATTATGAAAGTTGCTCTTTGATTGATTGTATTTCTTTGTTGCAATCCGTGCTAAATTCTCCGCATGCTTATAGTCAAAAGAAAGCCTTCACCGAACATATTGTTGATGCCTTGGTGCAATCTTATGAAGAAAAACTTGAGTTGAAATTCTCTATCCCTAGAAAACTCTATGATGAGTGGGAACCAACTATCAAAATTAAAATTAAAGATCATGAGTTTTATGCTTTGTGTGATTTGGGTGCTAGTGTCTTCACTATCCCCAAAACTTTGTGTGATTTGCTAGATTTCCGCGATCTTGATGATTGCTCTCTAAACTTGCATCTTGCTGATTCCACTATTAAGAAACCTATGGGAAGAAGTAATGATGTTATTATTGTTGCAAATAGGAATTATGTGCCCCTAGATTTCATTGTTCTTGATATAGATTGCAATCCTTCTTGCCCAATTATTCTTGGTAGACCTTTCCTTAGAACGGTTGGTGCGATTATTGATATGAAGGAAGGGAACATTAGATTCCAATTTCCATTAAAAAGGGCATGGAACACTTTCCAAGAAATAAAATAAAATTGCCATATGAAACCATCATGAGAGCCACTTATGGATTGCCTTCCAAAGATGGCAATACCTAGATCTATCCTCGCTTTTATGCCTAGCTAGGGGCGTTAAACGATAGCGCTTATTGGGAGGCAACCCAATTTTTTGTTTTTTTGTGTTTTTCTTATGTTAGGGAATAAATAACCCATCCACCCTCTGTTTGGATGTGGTTTTTTGTTTTAATTAGTGTTTGTGCCAAGCTAGACCTATTGGATCTTCTTGGATGATAGTTATTTGATCCTACTGTAATTTCCAGAAACTTTGTGTTCAGTGCCCGAATTAATAAAAATCATCAGAACGTGATAAAATACTGATTCCAATTGCTTCTGATCAATAAACAAATTATCTAGGTCTTATAATTTTGGTAGATTTTTTGGAGTTCCATAAGTTTGCGTTAGTTACAGATTACTACAGACTGTTCTGTTTTTGACAGATTCTGTTTTTCGTGTGTTGTTTGCTTATTTTGATGAATCTATGGTTAGTAAAATAGTTTATAATCCATAGAGAAGTTGGAATACAGTAGGTTTAACACCAAAATAAATAAATAATGAGTTCATTATAGTACCTTGAAGTGGTTTTATGTTTTCTTTCTCTAACGGAGCTCACGAGATTTCTATTGAGTTTTGTGTTGTGAAGTTTTCAAGTTTTGGGTGAGTTCTTTTGATGGATTATGGAACAAGGAGTGGCAAGATCCTAAGCTTGGGGATGCCCATGGAACCCCAAAGATAATCCAAGGACACCAAAAAGTCAAAGCTTGGGGATGCCCCGGAAGGCATCCCCTCTTTCGTCCACTTCCATCGGTAATTTACTTGGAGCTATATTTTTATTCACCAACATGATATGTGTTTTGCTTGGAGCGTCTTGTATTATTTGTGTATTTGTTTGTTAGTGTGCCACAATCATCCTTGCTGTACACACCTTTTGAGAGAGTCATCTATGAATTAAAATTTGATAGAATACTCTATGTGCTTCACTTATATCTTTTGAGCTATGTAGTTTTGCTCTAAGTGCTTCACTTATATCTTTTGAGCATTATAATTTTGCTCTGTGTGCTTCACTTAGATATTTTAGAGCACGGTGGTGGTTTGTTTTAAAGAAACTATTGATCTCTCATGCTTCACTTAAATTATTTTGAGAGTCTTAATAGCATGGTAATTTGCTTAATATAAATATGCTTGGTGTTCAAGATATGTGAAATTTTCTTTTGAGTGAGTTGAATACTAAGAGAAGATTGAAGCATGATAATTGTTTTGAGATATGTAGGTGATAATATTAGAGTTATGCTAGTTTAGTAGTTGTGAATTTAAAGAATACTTGTGTTAAAGTTTGTGATTCCCGTAGCATGCACGTATGGTGAACCGTTATGTGATGAAGTCGGAGCATAATTTATTTATTGATTTTCTTCCTTATGAGTGGCGGTCGGGGACGAGTGATGGTCTTTTTCTACCAATCTATCCCCCTAGGAGCATGCACGTAATACTTTGCTTTGATAACTTCTAGATTTTTGCAATAAGTATATGAGTTCTTTATGACTAATGTTGAGTCCATGGATTATATGCACTTTTTCCCATCCTTCCACCATTGCTAGCCTCTCTAATATTGCGCACCTTTCGCCGGTATCATACACCCACCATATACCTTCCTCAAAATAGCCACCATACCTACCTATCATGGCATTTCCATAGCCATTCCGAGATATATTGCCATGCAACTTTCCACCTTTCTGTTTATTATGACACACTCCATCATTGTCATATTGCTAGCATGATCATGTAGTTGACATCGTATTTATGGCAAAGCCACCATTCATAATTCTTTCATACATGTCACTCTTGATTCATTGCATATCCCAGTACACCGCCGGAGGCATTCATATAGAGTCATATTTGTTCTAAGTATCGAGTTGTAATTGTTTAGTTGTAAGAAAAATAAAAGTGTGATGATCATCATTTTCTAGAGCATTGTCCCAGGTGAGGAAAGGATGATGGAGACTATGATTCCCCCATAAGTCGGGATGAAACTCCGGACAAAAAAAAGAGGCCATAAAAAAAGAGGCCATAAAAAAAGAAAAAAAATAGAAAAGGCCCAAATAAAAAAAATGAGAGAAAAAGAGAGAAGGGACAATGTTACTATCCTTTTACCACACTTGTGCTTCAAAGTAGCACCATGATCTTCATGATAGAGAGTCTCTCGTTATGTCACTTTCATATACTAGTAGGAATTTTTCATTATAGAACTTGTCTTGTATATTCCAATGATGAGCTTCCTCAAATTGCCCTAGGTCTTCGTGAGCAAGCGAGTTGGATGCACACCCACTTAGTTTCTTTTGATGAGCTTTCATATACTTATAGCTCTAGTGCATCCGTTGCATGGAAATCCCTACTCACTCACATTGATATCTATTGATGGGCCTCTCCATAGCCCGTTGATACGCCCAGTTGATGTGAGACTATCTTCCCCTCTTTTTGTCTTCTCCACAACCACCCTTCTATTCCACATAGTGCTATGTCCATGGCTCACGCTCATGTATTGCGTGAAGATTGAAAAAGTTTTTGAAGAAGTTAGAGTATGAAACAATTGCTTGGCTTGTCATCGGGGTTGTGCATGATTTAAATACTTTGTGTGGTGAAGATAGAGCATAGCCAGACTATATGATTTTGTAGGGATAACTTTCTTTGGCCATGTTATTTTGAGAAGACATAATTACTTTATTAGTATGCTTGAAGTGTTATTATTCTTTATGTCAATATGAACTTTTGTCTTGAATCTTTTTAATCTGAATATTCATACCACAATTAAGAAATTTTGCATTGAAATTATGCCAAGTAGCACTCCGCATCAAAAATTCTCTTTTTATCATTTACCTACTCAAGGACGAGCAGGAATTAAGCTTGGGGATGCCTGATACGTCTCCAACGTATCTATAATTTTTGATTGCTCCATGCTATATTATCTACTGTTTTGGACTATATTGGGCTTTATTTTCCACTTTTATATTATTTTTGGCACTAACCTATTAACCGGAGGCCCAGCCCAGAATTGCTGTTTTTTTGCCAATTTCAGTGTTTCGAAGAAACGGAATATCAAACGGAGTCCAAACAGAAAAATCCTTTTTGGAACGTGATTTTCTTCTCGGATAAGACCCAGGAGACTTGGAGCCTACTCCAAGAAGTACCGGAGGCGGTCACGAGGGTAGCCCCCCCCCCCTACAGGGCGCGCCCCCTGCCTCGTGGGCCCCTCGGTGCTCCACCGACGTACTCCTTCCTCCTATATATACCCACGTACCCCCAAACGATCAGAACAGGAGCCAAAAACCTAATTCCACCGCCGCAACTTTCTGTATCCACGAGATCCCATCTTGGGGCCTGTTCCGGAGCTCCGCCGGAAGAGGGTCGTCATCACGGAGGGCTTCTACATCATCATAGCCCCTCCAATGAAGTGTGAGTAGTTTACCTCATACCTTCGGGTCCATAGTTATTAGCTAGATGGCTTCTTCTCTCTTTTTGGATCTCAATACAATGTTCTCCCCCTCTCTTGTGGAGATCTATTCGATGTAATCTTCTTCTTTTGCGGTGTGTTTGTTGAGACCGATGAATTGTGGGTTTATGATCAAGTCTATCTATGAACAATATTTGAATCTTCTCTGAATTCTTTTATGTATGATTGGTTATCTTTGCAAGTCTCTCCGAATTATCCGTTTGGTTTGGCCAACTAGATTGGTAGTTCTTGCCATGGGAGAAGTGCTTAGCTTTGGGTTCGATCTTGCGGTGTTCTTTCTCAGTGACAGAAGGGGCAACAAGACACGTATTGTATCGTTGCCATCGAGGATAACAAGATGGGGTTTATTTCATATTGCATGAATTTATCTCTCTACATCATGTCATCTTGCTTAAAGCATTACCCTGTTTTTAACTTAATACTCTACATGCATGCTGGATAGCGGTCGATGAGTGGAGTAATAGTAGTAGATGCAGAATCGTTTCAATCTACTTGTCACGGACGTGATGCCTATATACATGATCATGCCTAGATATTCTCATAACTATGCTCAATTCTGTCAATTGTTCAACAGTAATTTGTTCACCCACCGTAGAAAACTTATGCTCTCGAGAGAAGCCACTAGTGAAACCTATGGCCCCCAGGTCTATTCTCATCATATCAATCTCCATCACTTTTATATTGTTTTGCTATTTACTTTGCTTTTACTTTTTACTTTGCATCTTTATATCAAAAATACCAAAAATATTCTATCTATCAGTTCTCACTCTCGTAAGTGACCGTGAAGGGCTTGACAACCCCTAATCGCGTTGGTTGCGGGTAGCTATCGCTTTGTGCAGGTACGAGGGACTTGAGCGTGGGCTCCTACTAGATTGATACCTTGGTTCTCAAAAACTGAGGGAAATACTTACGCTACTCTGCTGCATCATCCCTTCCTCTTCGGGGAAAACCAACGCAAGCTCAAGACGTAGCATAGTTCCATGATCCCATATCATCACATAGCCTAAACCATGTTAATGCCTTTCCCTTCAAAGATAAATGGAAGACCTTATTCTTGATAACATCCTCGGGCATACCTGCAAGCTTAAATAATCCACAAACTTCATCCACATAGATTAGGTGCAAATCAGGATGCAATGTTCCATCTCCTGTTAAAGGATTAGCTAGCAGTTTCTCTATCATACCCGAAGTAATTTCAAAGTAAACATTTTCAGTAGGTTCAGTAGGTTGAGGAGCAACTCTTTGCTCTACTGGTCGGGGTGAAGATACCCCGAACAAGCCCCTCAAAGGATTATGTTCCATAGTAAAAAGTGACAGTAAATTTCAGCACACTATATAAATTTTTCCTTACCAAATTCCACCTACCAAAGGCGCTTCACTCCCCGGCAACAATGCCAGAATAGAGTCTTGATGACCCACAAGTATAGGGGATCTATCGTAGTCCTTTCGATAAGTAAGAGTGTCGAACCCAACGAGGAGCAGAAGGAAATGATAAGCAGTTTTCAGTAAGGTATTCTCTACAAGCACTGAAATTATCGGTAACAGATAGTTTTGTGATAAGGTAATTCATAACGGGTAACAAGTAACAAAAGTAAATAATGTGCAACAAGATGGCCCAATCCTTTTTGTAGCAAAATACAAGCCTGGACAAACTCTTATATAAAGGAAAGCGCTCCCGAGGACACATGGGAATTACCGCAAGCTAGTTTTCATCACGCTCATATGATTCACGTTCGGTACTTTGATAATTTGATATGTGGGTGGACCGGTGCTTGGGTACTGCCCTTCCTTGGACAAGCATACCACTTATGATTAACCCCTCTTGCAAGCATCCGCAACTACAAAAGAAGTATTAAGGTAAACCTAACCATAGCATGAAACATATGGATCCAAATCAGCCCCTTACAAAGCAACTCATAAACTAGGGTTTAAGATTTTGTCACTCTAGCAACCCATCATCTACTTATTACTTCCCAATGCCTTCCTATAGGCACAAACAATGGTGAAGTGTCATGTAGTCGACATTCACATGACACCACTAGAGGTGAGACAACATACATCTCATCAAAATATCGAACGAATACCAAATTCACATGACTACTTATAGCAAGACTTCTCCCATGTCCTCAGGAACAAACGTAACTACTCACAAAGCATATTCATGTTCATAATCAGAGGGGTATTAATATGCATAAAGGATCTGAACATATGATCTTCCACCAAATAAACCAACTAGCATCAACTACAAGGACTAATCAACACTACTAGCAACCCACAGGTACCAATCTGAGGCTTTGGGACAAAGATTGGATATAAGAGATAAGCTAGGATTTGAGATGAGATGGTGCTGGTGAAGATGTTGATGGAGATTGACCCCTCCCGATGAGAGGATCGATGGTGATGATGATGGTGATGATTTCTCTCTCCTGGAGGGATGTTTCCCCGGCAGAACAGCTCCGCCGCAACCCTAGATTAGTTCCGCCTCGTGGTGGCGGAGTTTCGTCACGTGAGCTTGCTTATGATTTTTTCTCGGACGAAAGGCCTCATATAGCAGAAGATGGGCACTAGAGGGCTGCCAGGGGGCCCACGAGGCAGGGGGCGCACCCCCACCCTCATGGATGGTGGGTGGCCCCCCTCTGGTGCTTCCTTCGCCCAATATTTTTTATATATTTTGAAAATGACTCCCGTGGAGTTTCAGGACTTTTGGAGCTGTGTAGAATAGGTCTCTAATATTTGCTTCTTTTCCAGCCCAGAATTCCAGCTGCCAGCATTCTCCCTCTTCATGTAAACCTTGTAAAATAAGAGAGAACATGCATAAGTATTGTGACATAATGTGTAATAACAGCCCATAATGCAATAAATATCAACATAAAAGCATGATGCAAAATGGACGTATCGGCGAGCGAGGCAGAGGTGGCGCAGGCAGCCTCGGTGGTGGCGGTGTGGGTGTTGGGGGCGGCAGGAAGAGGGTGAGGCGGGGCGCATGCGCGTCCGAGCGCAATGGGGAGCACGCGGGAGCGGGTGCGAGTTGTAGGGGATCGTGGGCAGCAGTGGTAGCGGCAACAGCAGCGAGCCGCAGAAATGTAGAACGGGCGGGGTGGTGCCCGGGAGCAGCCACTAGCGACGCAGGCGCTCGCAGGGCGCGGCATAGCACGCGCGCGGACGGGCGCAACCAGAGGCTCCACAACACACGTAGGAGCGAACCCCGACCGCAGCCACGACGAACGAGTGCGGCAACTAAATGGCGATGAATTGAGAGGAGGAGTAGGGGATTCGGTGTGGCTCACAGAGAGGAGGGGCGGGGACGTGCTTGAGTAGGTTGGGGTGGACCGGAGCTCGCGGAACAGCGACATGAGGGCGGTGGTGGCCGACGGCGGAGGAAGAAGCCAGCAATGTTGGGGCGGCTCCCTGGGCTCGATCTAGAGAGGTAGTCGAAGGAGAGGAGCACGACCGTCCTCTTGGACAAGGTGGTGTGGCACGGGGGAGTCGGTGGCCACTGGAACGATGAGGGGACGATGATGATGGTGTCGGGTGTGTGTGTGGAAGAGAGCAACGACGCGTGAGGAAGACGGAAAAGGGGCTAGGGTTTCTTCCGGGGGCTTGTGCAATGTTTTAAGGGAACCAGGAGGTCGGGGGATGGCTGAGACGTAGCCATGGCCATGGGATGGCTGCCTCCCCTACCTCCTACTGTAGCGGGAGTTTGAAGGAGAGAGGAGGTGGGCTGGGCCTCCCAACCCCACTTGGGCCTCCCGCTCTCTTTCTTTCTTTCTTTCTTTCTTTCTTTCCTTTTCTTAATTCCTCTTCTGGGTTTTTAATTAGCTATTGTTTACTATTAAATTGTAAAGTAAATTAGTTTTGTTAGATATGAGACTTGTCACATAAATGAAGCACATTATTACTAGGAGTCACAAGAAGTTTGAGGCCAAAAGGAGTTGTCTAACCATTTTTAGAAATTGAAAAGGCCAATTCTAAATGCTGCTCGACACTAAATAAATTTCCAGGGGCACTTTGGGAATCCAAAAGAGGTTGGTTCCAACATGACAAATATCCAGGGATTATTTGCCACACTTTGAACATTTTGGTTTTGACAACTGAAAACTTTTGTAGTTTGACTAGATTTTAAATTTGAATTTGAACAGGGTTTGAATCAACATGAGTTTATCAACAATAGTCGTGGTGACGTGGCATCATTAGCAGAGGATTACTGTAGCTTAATTATTCGGGCGTCACAGCTATCAAACATCACAACGTAACTGGGTGATTATAAAGATGCTCTATAGGTATCTCTGAAGGTGTCTGTTGAGTTGGCATAGATCGAGATTATGATTTGTCACTCAGAGTATTGGAGAGGTATCTTTGGGCCCTCTCAGTAATACACATCATAAGGTTGCAAGAAAACGACTAAGGAGTTAGTCACGAGTTGATGTATTACGGAACGAGTAAAGAGACTTGCCAGTAACGAGATTGAACTAGTTATGAATATACCGATGATCGAATCTCGTGCAAGTAACATACCGATAGACAAAGGGAATAACGTATGTTTTCATAACGGTTCGATCGATAAAGATCTTCGTAGAATATGTGGGAGCCAATATGAGCATCCAGGTTCCGCTATTGGTTATT
Source organism: Triticum dicoccoides (assembly GCF_002162155.2). Classification (NCBI taxonomy): domain Eukaryota; kingdom Viridiplantae; phylum Streptophyta; class Magnoliopsida; order Poales; family Poaceae; genus Triticum; species Triticum dicoccoides. Next base: position 395,507,515 of record NC_041390.1, on the reverse strand, counting down.
GACCAGAGAGGTGTCTCGGTCATGTCTACATAGTTTTCGAACCCGTAGGGTTCGCACGCTTAACATCCGATGACGATATAGTATTATATGAGTTATGTGATTTGGTGACAGAATGCTGTTTGGAGTCCGAATGAGATCACGGACATGACGAGGAGTCTCCAAATGGTCGAGAGGTAAATATTGATACATAGGACGATGGTATTCGGGCACTGGAAGTGTTTCGGAGAAAACCAGATAGTCATCGGAGTACCGGTCACCCCCGGGAGTATATTGGGCCTATTGGGCCACAAGAGGGGACCAGACCAGCCCACAAGGGGCTGGCGTGCCCCCCATGGCAACCGGCCAAGTGGGGAAGGAAAGGGGGGAGGATTCGGCCTCCCCTTCCTTATATCTCCCCCTTTCCATTCTTCTCCGGCAATTAAGGAAAGGGGGGCGCCACTTGGGGAGGACCCCAAGTAGGATTCGACCTACTTGGGGCTCCCTTCTGGCTACTCGCTCCCCCTCCCACCTATATATATGTGTGTGTGGGGGGGGGGGAGTCCCTAGCACACACCAGACAATAGTTTTAGCCGTGCGCGGCGCCCTCCTCCACAGTTTACACCCCCGGTCATATCTTTGTAGTGCTTAGGCGAAGCCCTGCAAGGATCACTTCACCATCACCGTCACCATGCTGTCGTGCTGATGGAACTCATCTACTACCTCAACGTCTTGCTGGATCAAGAAGGCGAGGGACGTCACCAAGCTGAATGTGTGCAGAACATGGAGGTGTCGTGCTGATACGTCTCCAACGTATCTATACTTTTTGATTGTTCCATGCTATTATATTATCTGTTTTGGATGTTTAATGGGCTTTAATTTACCTTTTTATATTATTTTTGGGACTAACCTACTAACCAAAGGCCCAGTGCAAATTGCTATTTTTTTGCCTATTTCAGTGTTTCGGAGAAAAGGAATATCAAACGGAATCCAAACTGAATGAAACCTTCGGGAGAGTTATTTTTGGAACAAACATGATCCACGAGACTTGGAGTGGACGTCAAGAAAGAAGCGAGGAGGCCACGAGGCAGGGAGGCGCGCCCTGGGCCCCTCGCAGCTCCAAGGACGTACTTCTTCCTCCTATATATACCCATATACCTAGAAAACATCTAGGAGCACCACGAAACCCTATTTCCACTGCCGCAACCTTCTGTACCCGTGAGATCCCATCTTGGGGCTTTTCTGGCGCTCCGCCGGAGGGGGAATCGATCACGGAGGGCTTCTACATCAACACCATAGCCTCTTCGATGATGTGTGAGTAGTTTACCACAGACCTTCGAGTCCATAGTTATTAGCTAGATGGCTTCTTCTCTCTCTTTGGATCTCAATACAAAGTTCTCCTCGATTCTCTTAGAGATCTATTCGATGTAATTCTTTTTGTGGTGTGTTTGTCGAGATCCGATGAATTGTGGGTTTATGATCAAGATTATCTATGAACAGTATTTGATTCTTCTCTGAAATCTTTTATGCATGATTTAAATATCTTTGCAAGTCTCTTCGAATTATCAGTTTGGTTTGGCCTACCAGATTGATCTTTCTTGCAATGGGAGAAGTGCTTAACTTTGGGTTCAATATTGCGGTGTCCTTTCCTAGTGACAGTAGGGCTTGCCTAATGCGTTACTCTGTTCTTATGAACTTAATACTCTAGATGCATGCTGGATAGCGGTCGATGATTGGAGTAATAGTAGTAGATGCAGAATCGTTTCGGTCTACTTGTCGCAGACGTGATGCCTATATACATGATCATGCCTAGATATTCTCATAACTATGCTCTTTTCTATCAATTGCTCGACAGTAATTCGTTCACCCACCGTAGAATTTGCCAACTTGAGAGAAGCCACTAGTGAAACCTATGGCCCCCAGGTCTATCTTCCATCATATTATTTTCCTATCAATTTGCTATTTCTATTTTGCAATCTTTATTTTCCAATCTACTCTATCAGATCTCACTTTCGTAAGTGAACGTGAAGGGATTGACAACCCCTTTATCACGTTGGTTGCGAGGTTCTTGTTTGTTTGTGCAGGTACTAGGGGACTTGTGTGTTACCTCCTACTGGATTGATACCTTGGTTCTCAAAACTGAGGGAAATACTTATGCTACTGTGCTGCATCATCCTTTCCTCTTCAAGGGAAAACCAACGCAAGCTCAAGAGGTAGCAAGAAGGATTTCTGGCGCCGTTGCCGGGGAGGTTTACACCAAGTCAAGTCAAGCTTTGATCTCCCACCAACGTGCGGATTTCTGGCACCGATACGAAGTACCCATCACAAACTCTTATCCCTCGCATTACATTATTTTCCATTTGCCTCTCATTTTCCTCTCCCCCACTTCACCCTTGCCGTTTTATTCGCCCTCTTTTTTGTCCATCTCTTGTTGCTTGATTTTCGTGTGTCCATGTGGTTTGCTATTATGGCTAGTCCTTCTATCATTGTTAGTACTCCCGATCATAAAGTTCTCAATTTTAAACAAAGGGAGGGAGAAAATTTAAAGGATGCTTGGTATAGAATTTGCAATGCTCAGAATAGATCCACTAGGAAGCAATCCACTTCCGTTCTTCTTCGCAATTTTTATGTAGGCATCACCCCTTGGAATAGATATATTCTTGATGCCATTACCGGAGGGAATTTCTTGGGTAGCCATACTTTTGATTCTTATAATGCTATGATAGATTTGTTTGGGCAACCACCCCTCTTGGTTAATGGAACTATTTTAACTTTGGAACATGTGATGCAAAGGCTAGAAATTACTGAAAATAAAGTTGCCACTGTAGAGTCGATTGATAATTTGGATAAAAAGATCCACAACCAGATTACCCAATATGTATCTAAGGTTGGAGTTACTTTGAATTTTTTTAAATAAAAAGAACCCATAGTTAACGAAAAGATAGATCAAGATCCCACAAGAATTTATAAACTTGAGGACATTATTACCAACTTAGGTTCTACCTTTTCTTCCGTAAAAAATACTCCAAATCCTCCTACTACTAGAGTTGCCAAGCTTATGTATGTGCCTAAAATTAAAAGGGGTGAATCTTCTAAGGAAAATGCGGATCTCAAATCAGTAAGTGTTCACCCCAACTATTTCGCTATCATTAAGGAACCTTATGCTACGAATGAATTTCTTGACTTCTTGCCTAGGAGTTTGATCATTAATAAAAAGAAGGAAACTCCTAAGGGTTATAAGTGTTTTATTGAAGAATTGCCTACCAAAGATGATAATACCTAGATCTATTCTTGTTTTTATGCCTAGCTAGGGGCGTTAAACGATAGCGCTTGTTGGGAGGCAACCCAATTTTATTTTTGTTTCTTGTTTTTGGTTTTGTTTAGTAATAAATAATTCATCTAGCTTCTGTTTAGATGTCGTTTTATGTTTTTAATTAGTGTTTGTGCCAAGTAGAACCTGTGGAAGACTTGGGGGAAGTCTTTGTGATCTTGCTGTAAAAAACAGAAACTTTAGCGCTCACGAGATTTGCTGCCATTTTTTAATGGAGAGTGATATTAGGTTGATTCTTTTTGAAGATGATTAATAGACAAATTCCTCACTTCCAAAAATTTATTTCAGAATTTTTGGGTTTACATAAGTATTCTAAACCTACAGATTACTACAGACTGTTCTGTTTTTGTCAGATTCTGTTTTTCGTGTGTAGTTTGCTTATTTTGATGAATCTATGGCTAGTATCGGGGGGTATGAACCATATAGAAGTTGGAATAAAGTAGGTTTAACACAAATATGAATAAAGAATGAGTTCATTACAGTACCTTGAAGTGGTGGTTTGTTTTCTTATACTAACGGAGCTCATGAGATTTTCTGTTGAGTTTTGTGTTGTGAAGTTTTCAAGTTTTGGGTAAAGATTTGATGGATTTTGGAACAAGGAGTGGCAAGAGCCTAAGATTGGGGATGACCAAGGCACCCCAAGGTAAAATTCAAGGACAACCAAAAGCCTAAGCTTGGGGATGCCCCGGAAGGCGTCACCTCTTTCGTCTTCGTCCATCGGTAACTTTACTTGAGGCTATATTTTTATTCACCACATGATATGTGTTTTGCTTGGAGCGTCTTGTATGATTTGAATCTTTGCTTTTTAGTTTACCACAATCATCCTTGCTGTACACACCTTTTGGAGAGACACACATGAATCAGAATTTATTAGAATACTCTATGTGCTTCACTTATATCTTTTGAGCTAGATAATTTTGCTCTATGTGCTTCACTTGTATCTTTAAGAGCACGGTCGTGGTTTTATTTTATAGAATTATTCTTCTCTCATGCTTCACTTATATCATTTTTAGAGTCCTCTAGAACAGCATGGTAATTTTCTTTGGCTATAAAATTAGTCCTAATATAATAGGCATCCAAGATGGGTATAATAAAAACTACCATAAAAAGTGCATTGAATACTATGAGAAGTTTGATACTTGATGATTGCTTTGAGATATGAAGATGGTGATATTAGAGTCATGCTAGTTGAGTAGTTGTGAATTTGAGAAATACTTGTTCTAAAGTTTGTGATTCCCGTAGCATGCACGTATGGTGAACCGTTATGTGATGTAGTCGGAGCATGATTTATTTATTGATTGTCTTCCTTATGAGTGGCGGTCGGGGACGAGCGATGGTCTCTTCCTACCAATCTATACCCGTAGGAGCATGCGCGTAGTAATTTGTTTCAATATTAATAGGTTTTGCAATAAGTATGTGAGTTCTTTATGACTAATGTTGAGTACATGGATTATACACACTCTCACCCTTCCACCATTGCTAGCCTCTCTAGTACCGCGCAACTTTCGCCGGTACCAGAAGCCCACCATATACCTTCCTCAAAACAGCCACCATACCTACCTATTATGGCATTTCCATAGCCATTCCGAGCTATATTTCCATGCAACTTACCACCGTTCCGTTTATTATGACACGCTTCATCATTGTCATATCGCTTTGCATGATCATGTAGTTGACATTATATTTGTGGCAAAGCCACCGTTCATAATTCTTTCATACATGTCACTCATGAGTCATTGCACATCCAGTACACCGCCGAGGCATTCACATAGAGTCATATTTTGTTCTAAGTATCGAGTTGTAAGTAAATAAAAGTGTGATGATCATCATTATTAGAGCATTGTCCCATGTGAGGAAAGGATGATGGAGACTATGATTCCCCCACAAGCCGGGATGAGACTCCGGACAAAAAAAAGAGAAAGGCCATAAAAAAGATAAGGCCCAAAAAAGAGAGAAAAAGAGAGAAGGGACAATGTTACTACCCTTTTACCACACTTGTGCTTCAAAGTAGCACCATGGTGTTCATGATAGAGAGTCTCCTATGTTGTCACTTTCATATACTAGTGGGAATTTTACATTATAGAACTTGGCTTGTATATTCCAATGATGGGCTTCCCCAAAATGCCCTAGGACTTTGTGAGCAAGCGAGTTAGATGCACACCCACTTAGTTTCCTTTGTTGAGCTTTCATACACTTATAGCTCTAGTGCATCTGTTGCATGGCAATCCCTACTCACTCACATTGACATCTATTGATGGGCATCTCCATAGCCCGTTGATACGCCTAGTTGATGTGAGACTATCTTCTCCTTTTTGGTCTTCTCCACAACCACCATTCTATTCCACCTATAGTGCTATGTCCATGGCTCACGCTCATATATTGCATGAAGATTGAAAAAGTTTGAGAACATCAAAAGTATGAAACAATTGCTTGGCTTGTCATCGGGGTTGTGCATGATTTAAGTGAAGATGGAGCATAGCTAGACTATATGATTGGGGATGGAGCATAGCCAGACTATATGTACGGATAACTTTCTTTGGCCATGTTATTTTGACAAGACATGATTGCTTTATTAGTATGCTTGAAGTATTATTGTTTTTATGTCAATATTAAACTTTTGTCTTGAATCTTTCGGATCTGAACATTCATGCCACAATAAACAAAATTACATTGAGAATTATGCTAGGTAGCATTCCACATCAAAAATTCTGTTTTTATCATTTACCTACTCGAGGACGAGCAGGAATTAAGCTTGGGGATCCTTGATACGTCTCCAACGTATCTATAATTTTTGATTGTTCCATGCTATTATATAATCTGTTTTGGATGTTTAATGGGCTTTAATTTAACTTTTTATATTATTTCTAGGACTAACCTACTAACCAAAGGCCCAGTGCAAAGTGCTGTTTTTTTCCTATTTCAGTGTTCCGCAGAAAAGGAATATCAAACGGAATCCAAATGGAATGAAAACTTCGGGAGAATTTTTGGAAAAAAATGTAATCTAGGAGACTTGGAGTGGACATCAAGAAAGAAGCGAGGAGGCCACGAGGCAGGGAGGCGCGCCCAAGGGGGTAGGCGCGCCCCCCACGCTCGTGGGCCCCTCGCAGCTCCACTGACGTACTTCTTCCTCCTATATATACCCATATACCCAGAAAACATCCAGGAGCACCACAAAACCCTATTTCCACCGCCGCATCCTTCTGTACCCGTGAGATCCCATCTTGGGGTCTTTTCCGGCGCTCCGCCGGAGGGGGAATCGATCATGGAGGGCTTCTACATCAACACCATAGCCTCTCCGATGATGTGTGAGTAGTTTACCACAGACCTTCGGGTCCATAGTTATTAGCTAGATGGCTTCTTCTCTCTCTTTGGATCTCAATACAAAGTTCTCCTCGATTCTCTTGGAGATCTATTTGATGTAATTCTTTTTGCAGTGTGTTTGTCAAGATCGGATGAATTGTGGGTTTATGATCAAGATTATCTATGAAGAATATTTGATTCTTCTCTGAAATCTTTTATGCATGATTTAAAAATCTTTGCAAGTCTCTTCGAATTATCAGTTTGGTTTGGCCTACTAGATTGATCTTTCTTGCAATGGGAGAAGTGCTTAGCTTTGGGTTCAATCTTGCGGTGTCCTTTCCCAGTGACAGCAGGGGCAGCAAGGCACGTATTGTATTGTTGCCATCGAGTATAAAAAGATGGGGTTTATATCATATTGCTTGAGTTTATCCCTCTACATCATGTCATATTGCCTAATGCGTTACTCTGTTCTTATGAACTTAACACTCTAGATGCATGCTGGATAGCGGTCAATGTGTGGAGTAATAGTAGTAGATGCAGAATCTTTTCGGTCTACTTGTCGCGGACGTGATGCCTATATACATGATCATGCCTAGATATTCTCATAACTATGCGCTTTTCTATCAATTGCTCAATAGTAATTCGTTCACCCACCGTAGAATTTGCTATCTTGAGAGAAGCCACTAGTGAAACCTATGGCCCCCGGGTCTATCTTCCATCATATTATTTTCCTATCAATTTGCTGTTTCTATTTTGCAATCTTTATTTTCCAATCTATACAACAAAAATACCAAAAATATTTATCTTATTATATCTATCAGATCTCACTTTCGTAAGTGACCATGAAGGGATTGACAACCCCTTTATCACGTTGGTTGCGAGGTTCTTGTTTGTTTATGCAGGTACTAGGGGACTTGTGTGTTACCTCCTACTAGATTGATACCTTGGTTCTCAAAACTGAGGGAAATACTTACGCTACTGTGCTGCATCACCCTTTCCTCTTCAAGGGAAAACCAACGCAAGCTCAAGAGGTAGCACGTGCGTTCGGTACTTGATCAGTTGAAGCACGAAGAAGTTCGACTACATCAACCGCATTGTGAAACGCTTTCGTTTACGGTCTACGAGGGTATATAGACACACTCTCCCCTCATTGCTATGCATCTCCATGGATAGATCATTGCGTGTGCGTAGAATTTTTTTGTTTTTCCATGGAACGATTCCCTACACCGAGGCCATGTTTGTACATGCTAGGCTCGTCAAGTTTAACCCAAGTATTCTGCATGTGCAAAACTGTCTTGCACCCGTTGTATGTGAATGTAGAGTCTATCAGACCCGATCATCACATGGTGTCTCAAAACGACGAACTGTAGCAATGGTGCATACTCAGGGAGAACACTTTTACCTTGAAATTTAGTGAAGGGATCATCTTATAATGCTACCGCCGTACTAAGCAAAATAAGATGCATAAAAGATAAACATCACATGCAATCAAAATATGTGACATGATATGGCCATCATCATCTTGTGCTTTTGATCTCCATCTCCACAGCATCGTCATGATCTCGATCGTCACCGGCTCGACACCTTGATCTCCATCGTTGCGTCGTGGTCGTCTCGCCAACTATTGATTTTACAACTATCGCTAACGCATAGTGATAAAGTAAGGAAATTAAATGGCGTTTGCATTTCATACAATAAAGAGACAACCATAAGGCTCCTGCCGGTTGTCAGAAATCTTACAAAACATGATCATCTCATACAATAATGTTTATCACATCATGTCTTGACCATATCACATCACAACATACCTTGCAAAAACAAGTTAGACGTCCTCTACTTTGTTGTTGCAAGTTTTACGTGGCTGCTACGGGCTTCTAGCAAGAACCATTCTTACCTACGCATATAACCACAATGGTGTTTCGTCAAGTTTGTTGTTTAAACCTTCTTCAAGGACCGGCCGTAGTCAAATTTGATTCAACTAAAGTAGGAGAAACAGACACCCGCCAGCCATCTTTATGCAAAACTACTTGCATGTCTGTCGGTGGATTCGGTCTCATGTGCTTGGACATGTAAGGTTGGTCCGGGCCGCTTCATCCCACAATACCGCCGAATCTAAATAAGACGTTGGTGGTAAGCAGTATGACTATCACTGCCCACAACTCTTTGTGTTCTACTCGTGCATATCATCTACACATAGACCTGGCTCTGGATGCCACTGTCGGGAATCGTTCATGGAAAACAAAAAAAATCTACGCACACGCAATGATCTATCCATGGAGATGCATAGCAACGAGGGGGAGAGTGTGTCTACGTACCCTCATAGACTATAAGCGAAAGCGTTTCTCAACGCGGTTGATGTAGTCGAACTTCTTCGCGCTTCAACCGATCAAGTACCGAACCTCTGCATTCTGCACACGTTCAGCTCGGTGACGTCCCTCGCCTTCTTGATCCAGCAAGACGTCGAGGTAGTAGATGAGTTCCGTCAGCACGACGGCGTGGTGACGGTGATGTGAAGTGATCCTCACAGGGCTTTGCCTAAGCACTACGAAAATATGACTGTGGCTGTAAACGGTGGAGGGGGGCGCCGCACACGGCTAAACAATTGTATGGGATGTGCTAGGCGCCCCTCCCACATATATAGTGGTGGGAGGGGGAGGGGAGAGGCCATGAGGCGCCCCAAGTAGGACCGAATCCTACTTGGGCTCCTCCCTAGCCGCGCGCCCCATGCCATATCTATTGGAGGGGGAAGGAAAGAGGGGGAGGGGGAAAGGAAGGGGGAATCTTATTCCGTTTCTTTCCTTTCCTCCTTATCCTTTCCTTCTCCGCCCTGGCCAGCCCATATGAGGGGCACACCAGCCCCTTGTGGCTGGTGCGTTTCCCCTCTTGGCCCATAAAACCCATATCTTCTGCGGGGGTTGCCCGGAACCCCTTCCGGTGACCAGATAAGTACTAGGTACCCCCCGAAACACTTTTGGTGTTCGAATAACATCATCCTATATATCAATCTTTACCTCTTGACCACTTAGAGACTCCTCATCATGTATGTGATCTCATCTAGGACTCCTAACAACATTAGGTCACCAAATCACATAACTCATATAATACTATATCGTTATTGAATGTTAAGCGTGCGGACCCTACGAGTTTGAGAACTATGTAGACATGACTGATACACCTTTCTAGTCAATAACCAATAGAGGAACCTGGATGCCCATATTGGCTCCTACATATTCTATGAAGATCTTTATTGGTCGAACCATTATGACAACATACGTAATTCCCTTTGTCCATCGGTATGTTACACTACAAAAAAATACACTTCCATGATGATACGTGTTTGTCACGATAGGTCATGTTTTCTGTCATGCATGTACATCCATGATGATTTTATGACAGAATCAAGATAGTCATACCTGTGTTGTCGTAGAAGTGTTCCATGACATTACCAAAATTATCATCACGGAAGTGTCCACTTCCATGACGATAAATCACGCGTCACAGAAGTGCTTTCATCAAGGGTGACCAACACGTGGCATCCACCGTAATGGGTCGCCGTTAAGCTATCGGGTCCTGGTTTGGATTTGATAACCCGTTAACAGCCCAGACCAATTAGGATTTTCCATGTGTAAAATTCTCAATGGATAGAGTAACCACGTGTCGGCTCACCGTTGGGACAGATGTCATCCACTCATTGGACCGAAGGCGCCTATGATTCATCGACACATGGCACGAACCAACAGATGCCCATTCCAGTGAAAAGGCCGACCTGTTTGACTTGGTCAAAAGGTAGCGGGCCGACCCACGGAAAGCCTGTTAACGGTCTGTTTGCATATAGCCCATTTACAGCCCGCTAACTCACGTCCTACCGGAATTTGGCCCATTAGCGTTGTAACGCCCTCGATGCGACTATAGCTCCTACGTGTCGAGGCACGACTTAGAGACATAACCGCATTGAAAGCAAAGTCGCAAGTTAGGCAATCATTACAACATCCCATGTAATATAGATAATAAAAAGGGAGATACATAGTTGGCTTACACTCGCCACGTCAATCAAAGTACATAAATAACATTACATCATCCAAACACTCATGGCCCGACTACAGCGCCAAAATAAAAGAACAACCCAACATGCGACACGGTCCCGATCGCCCCAACTAGGCACCACTACTGATCATTAGGGAAAGACACGTAGTATCGGCGTGAGTCCTCGTCGAACTCCCACTTGAGCTCAAGCGCGTCATCTGGAACGAAGTCATCGGGTCCTGCATCTGGTTTGGAAGTAATCTGTGAGCCACAGGGACTCAGCAATCTCGCACCCTCGCGATCAAGACTATTTACGCTAATGGGTAAGGCAAGGTAAGTAAGTGGAGCTGCAGCAAGCGACTAGCATATATGGTGGCTAACCTATCGCAAAAGAGAGCGAGAAGAGGAGGCAAAGCGCGAACGAATAACTAGAGGACAACCTGCGCAAGCATTACTCCAACACCGTGTTCACTTCCCGGACTCCGCCGAGAAGAGACCATCACGGTAACACACTCAGTTGATTCATTTTAATTGAGTTAAGGTTCAAGTTATCTACAATCGGACATTAACAAATTCCCATTTGCCCATAACCGCGGGCACGACTTTCGAAAGTTCAAATCCCTGCAGGGGAGTCCCAACTTATCCCATGACAAGCTCTCACGGTCAACGAAGGAATAGACCTCCTCCCGAGACATTCCGATCAGACTCGGTATCCCGGTTCTACAAGACACTTCGACAAGTTAAAACAAATCCAGCAACACCGCCCGAATGTGCCAACAAATCTCGATAGGAGCTGCACATATCTCGTTCTCAGGGCACACTCAGATAGGTCAAGCTACGAGTAAAACCAACCCTCGAGTTTCCCTGAGGTGGCCCCGCA
>NC_041390.1:395462607-395495706 GCF_002162155.2 Triticum dicoccoides | reverse complement strand
AAATAAGATGACCCTCGGGCTCCGAAAACCCAAGGGAAAAAGAGGCTAGGTGGCAAATGGTAAAACCAAGGTTGGGCATTGCTGGAAAAGCTTTAATCAAGGCGAACTATCAAGGGGTTCCCATTATAACCCAACCGCGTAAGGAACGCAAAATCCGGGAACATAACACCGATATGACGGAAACTAGGGCGGCAAGAGTGGAACAAAACACTAGGCGAGAGGCCGAGCCTTCCACCCTTTACCAAGTACATAGATGCATTAAGATAACATGGCAATATACTGATATCCCAACAAGTAAATAATGTTCCAACAAGGAACGGTCTCCAATCTTCACCTGCAACTAGCAACGCTATAAGAGGGGCTGAGCAAAGCGGTAACATAGCCAATCAACGATTTGCTAGGACATGGTGGGTTAGAGGTTTGACATGGAAATTTTGGAGGCATGATAAGCAAGTGGTAGGCATCGTAGAATAGGCATAGCAAAAGAGCGAGCATCTAGCAAAGCAAAGATAGTAGTGATTTCGAGGGTATGATCATCTTGCCTGCAAAGTTGTTAGAGTTGACTGAATCCTCGAAAGCAAACTCAACGGGCTCCTTGTTAGTGAACTCGTCTCCCGGCTCTACCCAAACAATACAAACAAGCAACAAGGACACAATCAACCACGTGCAAAGCTCAAACAAAATGGTGCGAAGATGGTATGCTATGCGGGATGCAATATGTGATGCATATGCAAGATTTGACAAGGAATGAATGATCCTGGCCTCAACTTGGAAATCCAAGTGTGACACTAGAAAGGTGAGATGAAATCGATTGAAAACGATATAAAGATCACCGGAATCGGAGTTACGGTTTGGAAATGGCAAGCAATTCAAATATGGCACCGGTCTGCGATTTACAGCAAGTAGCCATGCAACAAGATGAACATGCTACAACACCCAATCATGGCAACAAAATACATGGCGGTGATCCATTCATGATGCTTAACAAAAGATGAACACTGAGATACAGCCAATTCATCCATTAACAGGTTCAAACAAGCATGGCAAAAATGCATTTGGTAAACAGATTTCAGACTTAGTGAAATTAACACTTGTCTGAAATTTCAGATCAGATAGCACACTTTGGAGCATGAAAACTATATGCTACAGGACCTGAACATGACAAAGTAAAGCATGGCATGGAGCTACTCAAAGAGCTTAACAAAAGTCCCTTAGTGACCTTGAGCCAAAAGGGATCAGAAAATACATTTGCAAGCATGTGAACATGGCAAAAACATAATCAGTTCTCAGACTTGGTGAAAACTGGAGCATGCTGAAACAGATATCAAGTAGGCATGTTTACGAGCTCGATGCACTCACTACAGAGCATGTCATGGAAATCTAAGCATACAACCATCAAGAATACACAAATTACAAGCTAGACATGGCAATAACAATAACATAGCATGCACGGATCAACTACAACATCCTCGGCAAAATCGCTAACAAGTAGACAATCTGCCCAGCTTCACGAAATGGCAAAAGTAGAGCTCGATTGACTCAAGCTAGGGTGCTCCATCTTTGCAAACAAAGACATGGATGGATAGAGCACTACAATATTAACAAATCATCCTTACTGATCATCCTCAAAAGAGGCACAGATCACTAGGAAACAACATGAACATATGGCATATTGAGATGAACAGTCCAAGGACTTAGTGGAAATGCTAAGTCCGTGAAAACAGCATTAACGAATGCTCCACTTTCAAGCTTGTGCTAGTCACCACACACATCACAAAAATACATGGGTTGCACCTCTGGAAAGATGGCAAAACATATAACAAAACACATGTAGAGCTCAGGGGCATATCATGCACACAATAATCATGGCAAAAATGAAAAATATCTAATTGGAGCAGCAGATCTGACAATTATCTCAAATAGCATTCTTCCAACAGCATTTCGGGCATCAAGATGAACTCAAATGAAAATGATGCAATGAGATGAAATGATGTACTCTCTGAGACAAACATTTTGATATGCTATATGCCCAAAACGGAGCTACGGATGCAAAGTTACGACGCGATGAACATAGCCAAAATAATTAGGGTTAGGGATAAAAGTCAACCCGAGATCCAGATCTGGATCTGGGGGTACTGTAGCAGCACGGTTCCAGAGGATTGCCGGAATCACTGTTCGCCGGAGTGGACTTGCTCGCCGGAGTTCGGAGTTGAGGAAGGAGAGGCCGGAGAAGCGGGCGGCGTCGCCGGCGAGGTCTTGGGGAGGCGGCGGCCGATCGGAGTGCGGCGCGCGGCGTCCTGCCGGAGCTCGGGCACCGAGCCTCGCCGGAGTTGGGCGGCGCGGCGGAGGGGCGACGAGGCGCACCGGGCGGCGGCCGGCGAGGAGGAAGGAGACGGCGGGGCGCGGGCCCGACGCGACGAAGGAGAGGGCCCGCCTTGGGCCCGGCGGGCCGCGGCGGGCGCGGGACAACGATGTGGGTGCGGTGCCACGTGGCGGACATCGATTGGCGCGGGCCAGCGGATCCGGACGTGTCCGTCGGTGGCGAATATGTCCGGCGGTGGCGGGGAGAGTTAGGGTAGGTTTGCACCGTGAATTTTGGAGGGGGAGGTGTATATATATGCATAGAGGGAGCTAGGAGAGTCCAAATGAGGTGCGGTTTTTGGCCACGCGATCATGATCGAACGCTCTAGATGATGGAGAGGGTTTTGGTGGGTTTTGGGCCAACTTGGAGAGGTGTTGGGCTGAAACACACACGAGGCCTTTTCGGTCCCTCGGTTAACCGTTGGAGCATCAAACGAAGTCCAAATGGTACGAAACTTGATAGGCGGTCTACCGGTAGTAACCCAAGGCCGCTTGGCAAGTCTCGGTCCAATCCAGAAATGTTTAATCCCCACACACGAAATAAAGGTAGAAATGACCACCGGAGGAGAACGAAGCGCCGGAATGCAAAACAGACAACGGGGAAAGTGCTCGGATGCATGAGATGAACACGTATGCAAATGCAATGCACATAATGAAATGAAATGAGATGCATGACAACGATAACAACACACGGAGACAAAAACCCGAACCCGAGAAAATAAAATAACTTAACGCCGGAAACGGCAAGAGTTGGATTACATATTAGGTAAATTACATCCGGGGTGTTACAAGTGTCATCTGGGCCATCCAATATGATACCAGCCCATTGTAACTTTCGGCCCATGTATGCCCCATGACGTCTTTTGGCCCATAGGAGGCCCTTTGTAACTCTGGGCCCATTAAAGGCCCGAGATGAAGCTGGCCCATAATGAACAGTGTATCACTTTATACCCATTAATTACCCATTATTCCATCGGCCGTTTCCAGCCCGTGTTTACTTTCAGCCTTCTAAGGGCCCATTTATTCTTGGGCTCATTTCTAGAATTCGGTTAGTTACGGTCCGTTACTGGCCTATTCCATTTGTGGGCCAAATTCAGCCCGTGGTTACATTCGGCCCGTTTGTGGCCCGTTAGCCCATTGCGCTGTTTTCATAGCGTTATCAAATACGACCTATTAACGACCCATTATGGTCCACGAATAGTACGTCCCATGTTTGGCGAAATGATTATACGCCCCGTAGAAGGCCCATGGATCCTACGGCCCGTAGAAGGCCAATGGATCCTATGGCCCGTAGAAGGCCCATGGATCATATGACCCGTAGAAGGCCCATGGATCCTACGGCCCGTAGAAGACCCATGGATCCTACAGCCCGCAGGAGGCCTATGGTTACAACAATCCGTGTGTTGCCATGGTTATTGTGGCTTAGTTACCAAAAATAGGTTATTGTGGCCACTAGAAAAACGCGGAAAAAGAACTGCAGTGACTACAAGCAAATAACGAAACAAGACAATAAGGAAATAAATAAGCAAGCAACTAATGCTAGGCAATTACGACTATTACACATATTACATCCATTGGGCATCAAAGTTCGCCAACAGTGCAAATATAGGGAACAAAGCAGCATATTACATACACTCGTCTAAATTGGCCACCACTGTAAATAAACGCAACAGCAAAACAAGTCCATAACTGAAACAACTTCAGAAGAGCTCAAGAAACGTTATCATGGGTATCGACCATGCTGACAATAAGCTTAGCAAGCTTATTAGCTTTGTCCTATTTGGCGCTAAAATCCTCCAACGCTTGCTATTGCACCAGAAAGTATGCATCTGAATGCTCCAGGGACTTCTGCAGTCCTTCCGCTTCTTGTCGCAGCACAGCTGATCGATGTCTTTCAGCTGGTAGTTAAGACTCAAGATACCAAACTGATTCAGACAATGAGTTTTAATATCTTGTGCCAGCGGTAGTGGCTAGTAACTCGAACACTAAACCAAGACATGACTTTG
Organism: Triticum dicoccoides; assembly: GCF_002162155.2. Taxonomy (NCBI): domain Eukaryota; kingdom Viridiplantae; phylum Streptophyta; class Magnoliopsida; order Poales; family Poaceae; genus Triticum; species Triticum dicoccoides. Next base: position 395,491,339 of record NC_041390.1, on the reverse strand, counting down.
GGGTTGTCTCATTGTCTTCAAGATAGTTTTCCTTAGCTGTTTTATCAGCTTTGTTGGAGACCAACAAGGATGTCTCACTATCCTGAACCTTATATGCATTACTTCCTTTACCATTGCTTAATAAGGCACTCTTCCCAATATCCCGTCAACATTCTAAAAGAAGAAACAAGCAGATACATAACATGTTTAGCATGTACTAGTATATGAAACTCATTTCGGTGAACCAGTTCATTAGTAAGGTGGACAAGATTAAACTACCAAGTCTTCTATTGCCAAGTAGTACATTATAAAAAGCATCAAACAAACATATATCTATGTCCTATGGTCACTGCATTGTCTTGCCAAATCGAAATAGAGACACGGTTTAAATCATATCAGTTCAAGAGAAAGCAGTACTGAGAGAATACAAAGCGTGGGAAACTACACGGCACAACAAGATTTCAGATGGGTACCACGGGTCTACATGTACAACAACACTATTGGCTCTGTTGTGATGCTAGTAATGTGCATGATATGAGAAGTCAACTGTATACACAATTGAAATTGAAATCAACAGAGCTATTTATAAGAGAAAACCTGTTAAAGAAATATGCGTAAACATAATTGTTGTGCCATTGGAGTTTCGATTGGATCCTTCAATTTAAAAATAAGTTTGTATGAGTAAATATAGTGATACAAGAGCAAAGCAGTATGCATGATAGCAATGGAATCTTAAATGAGAATAGTTGTTCTTTAGGTTTAAGCACTTGTTCTACATGAACAGAGTACAGTAAGACGCAAGCATATAGTACTTAAAAAAATGAGCTCATAGACCTTACCACATTCTTGGTTTGGGACTAGTATAGAACAAGGCGTTCCCAGTCATCGTCCAGTAAATGTGTCTCAGGAGAACGTAAGGGAATTTGATGAGTTTCTTTGCTTGTGAAGTATGCTTTCTTCAGGTAATTCTGATACTGCCACCAAGCATTCTTGAAGATAGAAGAGGTATTAGCATAGGTTATGTCATCTACAGTTTCCAAATCGGCCCTTCTCTATAGAGAAAAATGGGAGAATTTGCTGTATTATAACCATCATGGAGGTAGAATGTATGGGACAAAGCAAAGTAATTACCATGAATAACATTACTTACACATAACTCCTGGACAAACACGTGCAACTGGCATTTTCCTTCATCTTGAGTATAATATTTCCATGATGGGAAGATACACACATAGGATTTAATAACATCAAATATGATAGATGCTAAACTGCGAATGGCTGGTTGTGCTTCCTCCACAGGAATAGGTGTACTAACCGGTGGAGTTGGGGTTCACCATGGTAGTTGATATCTACTACGCAAGTTTATTCTTGTAGACTCGTGTTGGGCCTCCAAGCGCAGAGTTTTGTAGGACAGTAGCAATTTTCCCTCAAGTGGCTGACCTAAGGTTTATCAATCCGTGGGAGGTGTAGGATGAAGACGGTCTCTCTCAAACAAACCTGCAACCAAATACAAGAAATATTTTGTGTCCCCAACACACCCAATACAATGGCAAATTGTATAGGTGCAATAGTTAGGCGAAGAGATGGTGATAAAAGTGTAATATTGATGGTAGAAATATATTTTTATAATCTGAATAAATAAAAACAGCAAGGTAGCAAATAGTAAATGGGCACAAAAACAGTATTGCAATGCTTGAAAATGAGGCCTAGGGTCAGTACTTTCGCTAGTGCAATCTCCCAACAGTGCTAATATAATTGGATCATATAACTGTCCCTCAACATGCAATGAAGAATCACTCCAAAGTTCCTATCCAGCAGAGAACATAAGACGGAATTGTTTGTAGGGTACGAAACCACCTCAAAGCTATTCTTTCCGATCTATCTAACTCAGAGTTCGTACTAAAATAACACCAAAGCAAATTCAGATTCATAATATTCAATCCAACACAAAGAAATTCAAAGAGTGCCCCAAGATTTCTACCGGAGAAACAAAGACAAGAATGTGCATCAACCCCTATGCATATATTACCCTAATGTCACCTCGGGAATCCGCGAGTTAAGTGCCAAAACATATATCAAGTGAATCAATACGATACCCCATTGTCACCACGAGTATTTAATTGCAAGACATATATCAAGTGTTCTCAAATCCATAAAAGTATTCAATTCGATAACAATGAAATCTCAAAGGGAAAAACTCAATTCATCACAACAAGATAGAGGGGGGAAAACACTATATGATCCGACTATATTAAAAAAGCCCGCGATACATCAAGACCGTGACATCTAAAGAACACGAGAGAGAGAGAGATTAAACACATAGTTACTGGTACAACCCTCAGCCCGAGGGTGGACTACTCCCTCCTCATCGTGGTGGCCGCCAGGATGATGAAGATGGCCACTGGAGATGATTCCCCCATCTGACAGGGTGCCGGAAAGGGTCTAGATAGGCTTTCGGTGGCTACAGAGCCTTCCGGCGGTGGAACTTCTGATCTAGGTTAACCCCGAAGGGTTTTGGAATATTTGTGAATTTATAGGGTAAAGAGGGCGTGCGGGAGGCCACCGAGGTGGGCACAATCCACCTGGGCATGCCCGGGGGCCCAGACGCACCCTGGTGGGTTGTGCCCCCTCGGGGCACCCCCCAGGTGAGGGAGTGTAATGCCCCGGATGTAACATTCCATAATTGTAACTCCAACTCTTGCCATTTCTGACTATGTGATATGCTATATCCTTCGTGGTTGGGTTTTTATCTTTCGTTTTGCATTTTGTTCATGTCATGCATTTCATCTCATGTCATCATGCGCATATCATTTGCATTCGTGTTCGTCTCATGCGTCAGGTCATTTTCCCCGTTCTCCGTTTCGGATTCCGACACTCACACATGCACCCATTGCACCGCTCAGATCTCGTTTCATGAGCGGGAGAAAAACGTTCTCGGAATGGGTCGAGATTTGTCGAGTGGCCTTGGTACATCACCGGTAGGCCGCCTGCCAAATTTCATTCCATTTGGAGGTCGTTTGATGCCCCAACGGTCAACCGGGTAACCGCAAAAGCCCCTCTCTCATTGCAGCCCAACACTCCTCCATAACAGCCTACTAGCCCATCTAAACCCCCTCCATGCTCTTCGTCGTTGGATCACGATCGTGTGGGTGAAAACCGCACCTCATCTGGACACTCCTAGCTCCCTCTACCTATATAAACACCCCCCTTCCAAATTCACGCCCAAACCCTAGCTCCACCCTCCTCCTTCGTGCCGGACACGTCCGGACAGTACCGGACGCGTCTGCCGCCACGCCTGATGAATCATAGAGCGCCATGTGGCAGCCGGCCACCGCCACCCGCCGCCGGCCCACCGTGAGCCCGCATCTAGCCCTCCCGGCCCGGATCCCCCCGCCGCCGCCACCCGCTCGCCCGCGCCGCTGCCTCCGCTTCGCCACGCGCCTCGCCGCTCCGCCGCCCGCCACAGCCTCGCCGGCCGCCGCCGACGCCAGCGCCGACGCCTCCCGTGCTCGCATCGGCCATCGCCACCGCGGGACACCGCCTCCTCCTTGTTGGCTCACGCTCCAACCGGATCCGGCCGCGGGCCGACCGGATCCGGCTACCCCCGCCGCTGGTGACCTCTTCCTCCTACTCCGACCGCCACCTCCTTGACAACTCTGGCGAGATCCGCCTTGCCTCGAAATCCGCGGCGGAAACCCAGATCTGGAGGTTGCAAAATCTTTCAAGTCCTGAGATTTTTATACATCATGTGCACCTCTTTGACATGTCATATCTCCATGCTCATAGCTCTGATTTGCGCATATGATATATCAAAATGTTCGTCTCATGATTCTCTTCATGTTAGTGTCATTTTCATGCATTTTACTGTCAATATTGATGCCCTAATCTTTGTTGCAAAAGTTCTATATGATGATGTCTGCTGGAATTCATCATAACTTGCCGATTTGTCATTTTCATTACATTTTGTGTGTGCATCCTATGAGCATCATGTCTACATGTTTTAGGAGCATATACATGCCATATTTACAGCGGTGCAAGCCTTGTATTTTTATGAGCTTTGTGGTGACTAGCACAAGCATGCAAAGTAGGCCACATGATGTTGCTGTTTTCAGACAATTAGTATTTTTGCCAAGTCTTTTCCTGTTACATTATGTTGCTATGTTGTCTTGTTGCCACAAGTAGATCCATGCACATTTTGAGGTAGTTTAGTAAGAGTGTTTTGAAGATATGGTTATGCCCTATCTATTCATGCCTCTGGTTGTAATTATGGAGTAGTGTAGCTTGTCATTTCCATGCTCTACCTTTGCTAAATCTTGTTGTTGGCAGATTGTTAACATGAAGTTCATTTTTGCCATGTGTTTTGGTAGTGATCCATGCACCCTATGGACTTCCTCTTGCCATTTTTAGCTTCATAAATGTGTCTACCTACCGTTGGATACCTTGTTATGCCATGAAATGCTTTGTGGTGAGTGGCATGAGCTTGCAAAGTTGCTATCATGAATCTGTTTCTGCCATGCTATGTTTTTCTACTAAGTCTGAAACTGATCATATCACTTGCCATGTTTGCATTGATGCTACCATCTTCTCGATGCATCTTTGGCTAAAGTTCAGTAAGAGAGTTTTGTTCTTTGCCTTTAGTACTAGCATGCCATGCCTTTGTTTTCCATGATATGTTCCTGTAGCATGTTGTTTTCTAGCTCTAAACATTGCTACCTGATGCTGTTTATACCATGTTTAGTATTTTCACTAAGTCTGTGAAGCTGTTATCATTTGCATTTTTGCCATGCTGTTTTAGGCTTGTTCTAGTGAGTTCTAGCAGGAGCTCAGTGTTCATGATTTGTAGAGCTTCAACTGTAATTCACTTCCATATGCTTTGTTACTATGTTGGAGTGTTGTAGCATAGTTTCTTGTTGCATCTTAAGTGCTATGATGTTGTTGAGCGCAGTTTTGCATCGTTCTTGTTTTGCTCGTCATTTGCAAACCATGCATCCATTTCTGGTGATCCTTATATCGGGTTTGATCGAAATCACTCACTCTTTCCAGTGGCATACTTGGTTTGCCAAGTTGATGCCTTGATCATCCTTTCCCTTCCGGAGTACCCATATGCATTGCACGTTATACCTTGCATTCCATGCCATGTCCTGCATCATGTTGCTTGTGCATTGCACCGTGATTGATTGTAGTTCAGTTGCTTGTGTTCTTGACTTGGGTAGAGCCGGGAGACAAGTTGGTGAACGAGGATCCTATTGAGTACGTTTACGAGGAGCAAGCTTTCGACAACTCTGAGAACTTTGCAGGCAAGATGACCATTACCCTCGATATCACTTCTATCTTTGCTTGCTAGTTGTTCGTTCTATCTCTATGTCATGCTACCTACCACTTGTTTATTATGCCTCCCATATTGCCATGTCAAGCCTCTAACCCACCTTCCTAGAAAACCGTTGTTTGGCTATGTTACCGCTTTTTCTCAGCCCCTCTTATAGCGTTGCTAGTTGCAGGTGCCTTGCAGGTTGTTCCATGTTGAAACATGGATATGTTGGGATATCACAATATCTCTTATTTAATTAATGCATCTATATATGTGGCAAAGGGTGGAAGGCTTGGCCTTTTGCTCGGTGTTTTGTTCCACTCTTGCCTCCCTAGTTTCCATCATACCGGTGTTATGTTCCTTGATTTTGCGTTCCTTACACGGTTGGGGTTATGGGACCCCCTTGACAGTTCGCTTTGAATAAAACTCCTCCAGCAAGGCCCAACCTTGGTTTTAACATTTCCTAATAACAACTAAAATTTTGCCTTGGGAGTAATTAACCCGAGGATCATCTTAATTCAACCCCCTGGGTCAGTGCTCCTTTGAGTGTTGGTCCAAACCGGGCAGCCTGTGGTGCCACCTCGGGGAAACTTGAGGGTTGGTTTTACTTGTAGCTTGTCCCATCCGGTGTGCCCTGAGAATGAGATATGTTTGACTCCCATCGGGATTTGTCGGCACATCGGGCGGTCTTGCTAGTCTTGTTTTACCTTTGTCGAAATGTCTTGTAACCGGGATTCCGCGTTTGATCGGTTTGTCCAGGCAGAAGGAATATCCTTCGTTGATTGTGGGAGCTTGTGATGGGCTAAGTTGGGACACCCTGCAGGGTATAAACTTTCGAGAGCCGTGCCCGCGGTTATGTGGCAGATGGGAATTTGTTAATATTCGGTTGTAGAGAAGTTGACACTTAACTTAACTAAAATGAATCAACGCGTGTGTAGCCGTGATGGTCTCTTTTCGGCGGAGTCCGGGAAGTGAACACGGTTGGGTTATGTATGAACGTAAGTAGTTCATGATCACTTCTTGGTCACTTCTAGCTTTACGTCTGTTGCGTAGTTTCTCATCTTTCTCTTGTACTCGTATGTTAGCCACCATATTTGCTGAGTGCTTGCTGCAACTCCACCCCATAACCACATCCTACCCATAAGCTTAAACAGTCTTGATCTCGTGGGTTCTGAGATTGCTGAGTCCTCGTGACTCACAGATATTACCAAAACAGCTACAGGTGCCGATGATACCAGTGCAGGTGACGCAACCGAGCACAGGTGGGAGTTCGACGAGGACCTTGGTCGTTACTATGTTTCGTTTCCTGATGAGCAGTAGTGGCACCCAGTTGGGACGATTGTGATTTAGCATTTGGGATTGTCTTCTTTTCTTTGGGATTCGTCCATAGTCAGACTATGTGTGTACTATGAATGTTGTATGAATTATATGATCTTTGTGTGACGTGGCGATTGTAAGCCAACTATTTATCCCTTCCTTGTTCATTACATGTGATTGTGTGAAGATGACCCTTGTTGTGAAAAAACCAAAATGCGGTTATGCCTCTAAGTCGTGCCCCGACATGTGGGAGATATAACCGCATCTTGGGCGTTACAAGTTGGTAATCAGACCCTTGTTGTGAAAAAACCAAAATGCGGTTATGCCTCTAAGTCGTGCCCCGACATGTGGGAGATATAACCGCATCTTGGGCGTTACAAGTTGGTAATCAGAGCCTTCCCCGACTTAGGAGCCCCCTGCTTGATTGAATCACTGACGTTGTTGAGTCTGAACAAAAATGTTTTGAGTCTTAGGATTATATATATCGGAGAGTAGGATTCTTTTTACTCCTCAGCCCCTTCGTCGCTCTGCTGAGGTCTCCTGACATAGATGTTTTGACTTTCCTCTCCTTTCACTATTTTTTTAGGATCACGCGGGTATCTTGGGATCGTTCCAATATTCTTGTGACGAGAACATTGTTCTTGGTGCCTCCTGACATTTAGGGATTGTGCCAGTGTCCCGGGGAGTTGAGCTCCGAGGTGTTGTCGTCACAATTTTATCGTTGCAGTTCTAGAATAGCTGAGTTCGCCGACATCGAAAATCTCTTTTATGCAGTTAGTGTTGACATAACCTCGACGCCACCCAGTACTAGGGAGGGAGTTCGGGAGTATTGCCATCGCTTGTATAACAAATGCTTTTCGAAGGTTGAGGTACACGATTTCTAGAGTTTTCTTGGTTATGTGTTGACGGATGGATATAGTTGGAGCGTAGGGCTTGTTAGTTGTGTGATATATATTGTGCCTCCCTGTATCCCCAACACCAGATTGCATAACCAAAAAGTTTCGGGAGTTTATAGGTGGGAATTCAAGTAGCTCTTAGTTATTCTTCCTGCAGATATTCGGTATGTGATTGAGTGATCCTTACCACTTATTTGTTCCAATCGTACCTTGTTGTTTCATTCATCAACCTTTATCTAAGTGGCTTCTCACCTTAAGGGTCGTGTAAGATTAACTTTGGAATTCATTCGTTCAATCTCTGTTCGAATGTTTATTGTGAAGACTATGTGTTCCAATTTATATCCGTAGATTCATCTTGTCTATCTGTCTATCTTGGTTCTAACAAATGTCACCCTCTTCAGGATGGCTCCTCCAACGCGTCTGAATCCGCAACGTAGCGATAGGGATCATGCGAACCCTCCACCTCCGCCACCTCCTCCGCCTCCGAAGGCATGGCAAGCTATCATGGCAGCCACCAATGCTAACACCCAGATGCTTTTGCAACTCTTGCAAGAGCGCAACCAAGGTCAAGGCAACCAAGGGAATCAAGGTCAAGGGCAGTTCAACAATCAGCCTCAGTTTGCTACCCTCAACCAGTTCCTTGCAAATCAGCCAAAGTCTTTCAGCAACTATGCCGAGGCCATGGACGCCGATGATTGGCTCATGGACATCAGCAAGCATTTTTAATGTAGCAATGTCAGACCTGAGGGCTATGTCAAGTTCGCTTCTTTCCAGCTCAAGGACCAAGCAGCCGTTTGGTATCAGCAATACAAAGATGCCAGAGGAGGTCGTGTGATTACCTGGGATCACTTCTACCAGGATTTTAAATATCATCATATTCCTACAAGTGTTGTCGAGAACAAGCGTGAGGAATTCCGCAATCTCAACCAAGGAAGCATGTCTGTGTATCAATACAACATCCAATTTCAAAAACTTGCTCGCTTCGCAAGGCAGGACATTCCTAATGAAAAGAGCATGATCTATCACTTCATGGGTGGCCTTAGAGAAGATCTGTAGTTAGCTCTCGTTCTTGTTGAGCCTACTCAGTTCGACCAGTTCTATAACATGGCCCTCAAGCAAGAAGGTTCTCACCTCAAGTGGGAGGCTTCAAAGAAGAGAATCAGGGATGCAGTTCAGCCTTCTTCTTCCTCACAAGTGGCAGCTAAGCAACAAAAGTTCTGGCTTCCTCCTCCTCCGTTTCGCCAGCCCTACCAGCAAAAGAACAAAGGTGGCCATGGATCTCCCACCACCCAACCCAGGCTATTAGAACAAGTCTCAGACTCAAGCTCCAAGGTCAAGTGCTCCTCCTTATTATCATCGTCCGCTCTCAGAAGTTACTTGCAACAAGTGTCAGCAGAAAGGTCACTATGCAAACAAGTGCTTCAACCAAAGGCGCCTTCCGCCTCCTCCTCCTATGAGGTCTTAAAGCAATGCAGTGGTCAAGCATAATCCCAAGTCTGCAAGGGTGAACATGGTGAATTCAGCTCAAGCAGAGGATTCTTTAGAAGTGATCTTGGGCAATCTTCCAGTTAATGATATTCCTGCAAAAGTCTTATTTGATTCTTGTGCATCGCATTCATTCATATCATATCCATTTGCATCGAAGCACAATTTTGACACAGAGGCATTACCTAAAGCATTGGCAAGTTGTTTCTCCGGCTAAGTGTTTGAGCTCTTGTATGTTGGTTCCGAATGTCAGTATCAAGATGAGCAAGTATAAATTCCTGGCTTCCCCAATTGTTCTCGGTGACTCGGATATCGATCTAATTGTCGACATGGATTGGCTCTCTAAACACAAGGCCTTTCTTGATTGTGCTGCCAAGGAGATCAATTTGATGCATCCTTCTGAGGATGTCATCATCTTTGCCGCTCTTGATGAAACTATTCGGTTGTTCTCTCTCAATGAGAATGGCGAGATCGATGCAATTTCTTAGATTCCAGTTGTTTGTGAGTACCAAGATGTCTTTCCATAAGAGCTTCCGGGTATGCCTCCTCACCGGCCAGTTGAGTTTGTTATCGATCTTGAGCCCGGTACTGAACCCGTTTGCAAGCGTCCATACAAGCTTAGTCCAAAGGAGCTAAAGCAACTGAAGAAACAACTCGATGAACAAGAGCGTCTGGGTCTGATCAGACCGCGTTCATCTCCGTGGGGTTGTGGTGTTCTTTTTGTCCAGAAGAAGGATGACACGGACCGACTTTGCGTCGATTACCGTCCATTGAACAAGAGGACAATTAAGAACAAGTATCCACTTCCCAATATTAATGAGTTATTTGAGCAACTTAAAGGTGCAAAGGTGTTTTCCCAGCTTGACCTCCATATGGGTTATCATCAGATTGGCATTCATGAAGAAGATATCTCCAAGATAGCATTCAGAACAAGTTTTTCTTCTTATGAATATACTGTCATGTCTTTCGGCCTTGTCAATGCCCCTCCAACATTCTCTCGCATGATGAACTTCATCTTCAACCCCTACACAAATGATTTCGTCCTGGTGTATCTCGATGATATCTTGGTGTTCTCCAAGAATAAGAAGAATTAATCATGCCAAACATTTGCGATTGGTGCTCGACAAGCTCAGAGAGCATCAATTCTACATGAAGTTTTCCAAATGTGAGTTTTGGCTTGATGAAGTTCTTTACCTTGGTCACATCATCTCCGCCAAAGGCATTGCTGTTAGTCCGGAGAAGGTTTCTGCAATTGTGAACTGGGAACCTCCTCAAAATGTCAAGCAACTCCGAAGTTTCCTTGGGCTTGCAAGCTATTGCCGAAGATTCGTTGAGAATTTCTCAAAGATTGTGAAGCCTCTTTCCAACCTACTCCAGAAGCATGTCAAGTATAAATGGACGCCTGAGTGTGACATTGCTTACAACACTATCAAAGAGAAACTCATCTCAGCTCCTGTCCTAACTCCTCCTGATGAATCCAAGCCATTCGAAGTTTTCTGTGATGCCTCGTTGCAAAGTCTCGGCGCTGTGTTAATGCAAGAGAAGAAAGTTGTGGCCTATACTTCTCGTCAGTTGAAGCCCAACGAAAGGAACTACCCCACTCACGATCTTGAGTTGGCGGTAGTTGTCCATGCATTAATAATATGGAGACACCTCTTGTTGGGAAGGCAAGTGGACATTTTCACCGATCACAAGAGCCTCAAATATATCTTCACTCAACCTAACCTCAACCTTCGCCAAACTCGTTGGGTCTAAATAATTCAAGAGTACAATCCAAGTATTGAATATACTCCAGGCAAGGCCAATGTGATTGCAGATGCTTTGAGCAGAAAGGATTATTGCAACAACTTAATTCTCAAGCCATTCCAACTGGATCTTTGTGAAGCTTTCCGTAAGCTCAACCTCCAAGTTTTCCTCAAGTTTTTCTTGCCAACCTTCAAGCCATTCCTACTTTGGAAGACCAAATTCGTGAGGCACAACTCCTTGATACCATGGTGAAGAGGGTGAAACACGGTATTGCCAAGGGCTTACCCAAATACAAGTGCTATCACATTGATGACAAGGACACCTTATTCTTCGAGGACAGGATTGTGGTCCGTAAAGGTGATCGAAGGAAGGTCATAATGAATGAAGCACACAATTCTCTTCTGTCCATTCATCCAGGCAGTTCAAAGATGTACCATGACCTCAAGCAGTCGTATTGGTGGACTTGAATGAAGCAAGAGATTGCTCAATTCATGAATGAATGTGATGTCTGTCGAAGGGTGAAAGCAGAACATCAATGATCAACTAGTCTCCTCCAACCTCTTGCTATTCCAGAATGGAAGTTTGATCATATCGATATGGACTTTGTCACTGGCTTCCCAAAGTCCAAGCCTGGGAATGATGTTATCTTCATTGTCATTGACAACCTTACAAAAGTGGCCCATTTCCTTCCTATCAAAGAATCTATAACGGCAGCTCAATTGGCAGAGCTATACACCTCCAGAATTGCCTCGTTGCACGGTATTCTGCAATTGATCTCTTCAGACTGCAGAAGCATTTTCACTTCTAAGTTCTGGGACTCCTTCCAAAAGGCCATGAGCACGAACATTCGCTTCAGCATTGCTTTCCATCCTCAAACAAGTGGCCAAGTCGAGCGAGTCAATCAAATCCTCGAAGACATGCTTAGATCTTGTGTCATCTCTTTTGGTATGAAGTGGGAAGATTGTCTCCCATATGCCGAGTTCTCCCACAACAATAGCTTCCAAGCAAGTTCGGGCAAGGCCCCATTTGAAATTATATATGGCAGAAAGTGCCGTACTCCTCTCAATTGGTCAGAGACTGGTGAACACCAACTTCTTGGAAATGACTTGATCATAGAAGCTGAAGAAATGTGTAAATTCATCCGTGTAAATCTCAAAGCCGCGCAATCGCGCCAAAAGAGTTACTATGATAGCAAGCATCATGACTTGGAATTCGAGATCGGAGACCATGTCTATCTCCGCGTCTCTCCAATGAAAGGCACTCAACGCTTCGGTATCAAAGGGAAGCTTGCCCCTATATATGTGGGTCCTTTCAAGATCATTGGCAAAAGAGGCGACCTCGCCTATCAACTTGAACTTCCGTCCAACTTCGCAAGTGTGCACGATGTGTCTCACGTGTCACAGCTTCGCAAGTCCTTCAAGACGCCTGAGTGCACTATCAACTTCAAAGAGATTTATCTCCAAGAAGGTTTGTCTTATCATGATCATCTTTTTGCCATTCTTGAAGAAACTGAGAACAAAACTCACAACAAGTCGATCAAATTCCTGAAAGTTAAGTGGTCTCAACATTCCGGTCGAGAAGCCACTTGGGAGCGCGAGGATCACCTCCGTTCTGAATATTTGGAGTTCTTTCAGTCCTAGATCTCGAGTCGAGATCCTCTTGTAGTGGTGGAGAGTTGTAATGCCCCAGATGTAACATTCCATAATTGTAACTCCAACTCTTGCCATTTCCGGCTATGTGATATGCTATATCCTTCGTGGTTGGGTTTTTGTCTTCCGTTTTGCATTTTGTTCATGTCATGCATTTCATCTCATGTAATCATGCGCATCTCATTTGCATTCGTGTTCGTCTCATGCGTCCGGTCATTTTCCCCGTTGTCCGTTTCGGTTTCCGACACTCACACATGCACCCGTTGCACCCCTCGGATCTCGTTTTGTGAGCAGGAGAAAAACGTTCTCGGAATGGGTCGAGATTTGTCGAGTGTCCTTGGTACATCACTGGTAGGCCGCCTGCCAAATTTTGTTCCATTTGGAGGTCGTTTGATGCCCCAGCGGTTAACCGGGTAACCGCAAAAGCCCCTCTCTCATTGCAGCCCAGCACCCCTCCATAACAGCCCACTAGCCCATCTAAAGCCCCTCCATGCACTCCGCAGTTGGATCACGATCGTGTGGGCGAAAACCGCATCTCATTTGGACACTACTAACTCCTTCGACCTATATAAACACCTCCCCCTTCCAAATTCATGTCCAAACCCTAGCTCCACCCTCCTCCTCCGCACCGGACACGTCCGGATGGCGCCGGATGCGTCTGCCGCTGCGCCCGACGAACCGCAAAGCGCCACGTGGTAGCCGGCCACCGCCACCCACCGCCGGCCCACCTTGAGCCCGCATCCCCGTCGCCGCCTCCTGCTCGCCCGCGCCGCCACCTCTGCTTCGCCGCGCGCCTTGCTGCTCCGCCACCCGCCGCACCCTCGCCGGCCGGCGCCGACGCCAACGCCGCCGCCTCCAACGCCCACGTCCGCCGCCGCCACCGCGGGACGCTGCCTCCTCGTCGCCGGCTCACGCTCCAGCCAGATCCGGCCGTGGGCCGACCGGATCCAGCTACCCCGGCTGCCGGCGACCTCTTCCTCCTACTCCGGCCGCCGCCTCCTCAACAACTCCGGCGAGATCCGCCTCGCCTCGAAATCCGCGTCAGAAATCCTAGATCTGGATGTTGCAAAATCTTCTAAGTCCTGAGATTTTTCTACATCATGTGCACCTCTTTGACATGTCATATCTCCATGCTCATAACCCCGATTTGCGCATATGATATATCAAAATGTTTGTCTCGTGATGCTATTCATGTTAGTGTCGTTTGCATGCATTTTACTGTCCATATTGATGCCCTAATCTTCGTTGCAAAAGTGCTATATGATGTTGTCTGCTGGAATTCATCATAACTTGCTGATTTGTCATTTTAATTGCATTTTGTGTGTGCATCCTATGAGCATCATGTCTACATGTTTTAGGAGGATATCCATGCCATCTTTACAGTGCCGCAAGCCTTTTATTTTTATGAGCTCTTTGGTGACTAGCAAAAGCATGCAAAGTTGGCCACATGATGTTGCTGTTTTCAGACACTTAGTTTTTTTGCCAAGTCTTTCCCTGATACATTATGTTGCTACGTTGTCTTGTTGCCACAAGTAGATCCATGCACATTTTGAGGTAGTTCATTAAGAGTGTTTTGAAGATATGATTATGCTCTTCCATTCATGCCACTGGTTGTAATTATGGAGTAGTGTAGCTTGTCATTGCCATGCTCCACTTTTGCTAAATCTTGTTGCTGGCAGATTGTTTACATGAAGTGCATTTTTGCCATGTGTTTTGCTAGTGATCCATGCACCCTATGAACTTTCTCTTGCCATGTTTAGCTTTATAAATGTGTCTACCTACCGTTGGATACCTTGTTATGTCATGAAATGCTTTGTGGTGAGTGGCATGAGCTTGCAAAGTTGCTATCATGAATCTGTTTCTGCCATGCTATGGTTTTCTACTAAATCTAAAACTAATCATGTCACTTGCCATGTTTGCATTGATGCTACCATCTTCTCTATGCATCTTTGGCTAAAGTTCAGTAAGATAGTTTTGTTCTTTTCCTTTAGTACTAGCATGCCATGCCTTTGTTTGCCATGATATGTTCCTGTAGCATGTTGTTTTCTAGCTCTAAACATTGCTACCTGATGTTGTTTATACCATGTTTAGTATTTTCACTAAGTCTGCGAAGCTGTTATCATTTGCATTTTTGCCATGCTGTTTTAGGCTTGTTCTAGAGAGTTCTAGCAGGATCTCATTGTTCATGATTTGTAGAGCTTCAATTGTACTTCACTTCCATTTGCTTTGTTACTATGTTGGAGTGCTATAGCATAGTTTCTTGTAGCATAGTTCCTTGTTGCACCGTGATTGATTGTAGTTCCTTTGCTTGTGTTCTTGCCTTGGGTAGAGCCGGGAGACGAGTTCGTGAACGATGATCCTATTGGGTACGTTTACGAGGAGCAAGCTTTCGACAACTCTGAGAACTTTGCAGGCAAGATGACCATTACTCTCGATATCACTTCTATCTTTGCTTGCTAGTTGTTCGTTCTATCACTATGTCGCGCTACCTATCACTTGTTTACCATGCCTCCCATATTGCCATGTCAAGCCTCTAACCCACCTTCCTAGCAAACCGTTGTTTGGCTATGTTACCGCTTTTGCTCAGCCCCTCTTATAACGTTGCTAGTTGTAGGTGCCTTGCAGGTTGTTCCATGGTGACACATGGATATGTTGGGATATCACAATATCTCTTATTTAATTAATGCATCTATATACGTGGCAAAGGGTTCAAGGCTTGGCCTTTTGCTCGGTGTTTTGTTCCACTCTTGCCGCCCTAGTTTCCATCATACCGGTGTTATGTTCCTTGATTTTGCGTTCCTTACACGGTTGGGGTTATGGGACCCCCTTGACAGTTCACTTTGAATAAAACTCCTCCAGCAAGGCCCAACCTTGGTTTTAACATTTGCCTAATAACAACTAAAATTTTGCCTTGGGAGTAATTAACCCGAGGATCATCTTAATTCAACCCCCTGGGCCAGTGCTCCTTTGAGTGTTGGTCCGAACCGGGCAGCCTGCGGGGCCACCTCGGGGAAACTTGAGGGTTGGTTTTACTCGTAGCTTGTCCCATCCGGTGTGCCCTGAGAATGAGATACGTGTGACTCCTATCGGGATTTGTCGGCACATCGGGCGGTCTCGCTGGTCTTGTTTTACCTTTGTCGAAATGTCTTGTAACCGGGATTTCGCGTTTGATCGGTTTGTCCAGGGAGAAGGAATATCCTTCGTTGATCGTGAGAGCTTGTGATGGGCTAAGTTGGGACACCCATGTAGGGTATAAACTTTAGAGAGCCGTGCCCACGGTTATGTGGTAGATGGGAATTTGTTAATATCCGGTTGTATTGAACTTGACACTTAACTTAACTAAAATGAATCAACCGCGTGTGTATCCGTGATGGTCTCTTTTCGGCGGAGTCCGGGAAGTGAACACGGTTGGGTTATGTATGAACGTAAGTAGTTCTAGATCACTTCTTGGTCACTTCTAGCTTTACGTTTGTTGCATAGTTTCTCATCTTTCTCTTGTACTCGTATGTTAGCCACCATATTTGCTGAGTGATTGCTGCAACTCCACCCCATAACCACATCCTACCCATAAGCTTAAACAGTCTTGATCTCGTGGGTTCTGAGATTGCTGAGTCCTCGTGACTCACAGATATTACCAAAACAGCTGCAGGTGCCGATGATACCAGTGCAGGTGACGCAACCGAGCACAGGTGGGAGTTCGACGAGGACCTTGGTCGTTACTATGTTTCGTTCCTGATGATCAGTAGTGGCGCCCAGTTGGGACGATCGTGATTTAGCATTTGGGATTGTCTTCTTTTCTTTGGGATTCGTCCGTAGTCAGACTGTGTGTGTACTATGAATGTTGTATGAATTATTTGATCTTTGTGTGACGTGGCGATTGTAAGCCAACTATTTAGCCCTTCCTTGTTCATTACATGTGATTGTGTGAAGATGACCCTTGTTGTGACAAAACCAAAATGCGGTTATGCCTCTAAGTCGTGCCCCGCCATGTGGGATATATAACCGCATCTTGGGCGTTACAAGTTGGTAATCAGAGCCTTCCCCGACTTAGGAGCCCCCTGCTTGATTGTATCACAGACGTTGTTGAGTCTAGAACAAAAATGTTTTGAGTCTTAGGATTATATATATCAGAGAGTAGGATTCTTTTTACTCCTCAGCCCCCTTCGTCGCTCTGCTGAGGTCTCCTGACATAGATGTTTTGACTTTCCTCTCCTTTCACTATTTTTTTTAGGATCATGCGGGTATCTTGGGATCGTTACAATATTCTTGTGACGAGAACATTGTTCTTGGTGCCTCCTGACATTTAGGGGTTGTGCCAGTGTCCCGGGGAGTTGAGCTCCGAGGTGTTGTCGTCACAATTTTATCGTTGCAGTTCTAGAATAGCTGAGTTCGCCGACATCGAAAATCTCTTTTATGCAGTTAGTGTTGACATAACCTCGACGCCACCCAGTACTAGGGAGGGAGTTCGGGAGTATTGCCATCGCTCGTATAACAAATGCTTTTCGAAGGTTGAGGTACACGATTTCCAGAGTTTTCTTGGTTATGTGTTGACGGATGGATACAGTTGGAGCGTAGGGCTTGTTAGTTGTGTGATATATATTGTGCCTCCCTATATCCCCAACACCAGATTGCATAACCAAAAAGTTTCGGGAGTTTATAGGTGGGAATTCAAGTAGCTCTTAGTTATTCTTCCTGCAGATATTTGGTATGTGATTGAGTGATCCTTACCACTTATTTGTTCCAATCGTACCTTGTTGTTTCATTCGTCAACCTTTATCTAAGTGGCTTCTCACCTTAATGGTCGTGTAAGATTAACTTTGGAATTCATTCGTTCAATCTCTGTTCAAATGTTTATTGTGAAGACTATGTGTTGCAATTTATATCCGTTGATTCAGCTTGTCTAGCTGTCTATCTTGGTTCTAACAAATGTCACCCTCTTCAGGATGGCTCCTCCAACGCGTCTGAATCCGCAACACAGCGATAGGGATCATGCGAACCCTCCACCTCCGCCACCTCCTCCGCCTCCGAAGGCATGGCAAGCTGTCATGGCAGCCACCAATGCCAACACCCAGATGCTTTTGCAACTCTTGCAAGAGTGCAACAAGGTCAAGGCAACCAAGGGAATCAAGGTCAAGGGCAGTTCAACAATCAGCCTCAGTTTGCTACCCTCAACCAGTTCCTTGCAAATCAGCCAAAGTCTTTCAGCAACTGTGCCGAGGCCATGGACACCGATGATTGGCTCATGGACATCAGCAAGCATTTTTAATGTAGCAATGTCAGACCTGAGGGCTATGTCAAGTTCGCTTCTTTTTAGCTCAAGGACCAAGCAGCCGTTTGGTATCAGCAATACAAAGATGCCAGAGGAGGTCGTGTGATTACCTGGGATCACTTCTACCAGGATTTTAAATATCATCATATTCCTACAAGTGTTGTCGAGAGCAAGCGTGAGGAATTCCACAATCTCAACCAAGGAAGCATGTCTGTGTATCAATACAACATCCAATTTCAGAAACTTGCTCGCTTCGCAAGGCAGGACATTCCTAATGAAAAGAGCATGATCTATCACTTCATGGGTGGCCTTAGAGAAGATCTGTAGTTAGCTCTCGTTCTTGTTGAGCCTACTCAGTTCGACCAGTTCTATAACATGGCCCTCAAGCAAGAAGTTTCTCACCTCAAGTGGGAGGCTTCAAAGAAGAGAATCAGGGATGCAATTCAGCCTTCTTCTTCCTCACAAGTGGCAGCTAAGCAACAAAAGTTCTGGCTTCCTCCTCCTCCGTTTCGCCAACCCTACCAGCAGAAGAACAAAGGTGGCCATGGATCTCCCACCACCCAACCCAGGCTATCAGAACAAGTCTCAGACTCAAGCTCCAAGGTCAAGTGCTCCTCCTTCTTATCATCGTCACTCTCAGAAGTTACTTGCAACAAGTGTCAGCACAAAGGTCACTATGCAAACAAGTGCTTCAACCAAAGGCGCCTTCTGCCTCCTCCTCCTATGAGGTCTTAAAGCAATGCAGTGGTCAAGCATAATCCCAAGTCTGCAAGGGTGAACATGGTGAATTCAGCTCAAGCAGAGGATTCTTTAGAAGTGATCTTGGGCAATCTTCCAGTTAATGATATTCCTGCAAAAGTCTTATTTGATTCTTGTGCATCGCATTCATTCATATCATATCCATTTGCATCGAAGCACAATTTTGACACAGAGGCATTACCTAAAGCATTGGCAAGTTGTTTCTCCGGCTAAGTGTTTGAGCTCTTGTATGTTGGTTCCGAATGTCAGTATCAAGATGAGCAAGTATAAATTCCTGGCTTCCCCAATTGTTCTCGGCGACTCGGATATTGATCTAATTGTTGACATGGATTGGCTCTCTAAACACAAGGCCTTTCTTGATTGTGCTGCCAAGGAGATCAATTTGATGCATCCTTCTGAGGATGTCATCATCTTTGCCGCTCTTGATGAAACTATTCGGTTGTTCTCTCTTAATGAGAAAGGCGAGATCGATGCAATTTCTTAGATTCCAGTTGTTTGTGAGTACCAAGATGTCTTTCCATAAGAGCTTCCGGGTATGCCTCCCCACCGGCCAGTTGAGTTCGTTATCGATCTTGAGCCCGGTACTGAACCCGTTTGCAAGTGCCCATACAAGCTTAGTCCAAAGGAGCTGAAGCAATTGAAGAAACAACTCGATGAACAAGAGTGTCTGGGTCTGATCAGACCGAGTTCATCTCCGTGGGGTTGTGGTGTTCTTTTTGTCCAGAAGAAGGATGACACGGACCGACTTTGCGTCGATTACCGTCCATTGAACAAGAGGACAATTAAGAACAAGTATCCACTTCCCAATATTAATGAGTTATTCGAGAAACTTAAGTGCAAAGGTGTTTTCCAAGCTTGACCACCATATGGGTTATCATCAAATTCGCATTCATGAAGAAGATATCTCCAAGACAGCATTCAGAACAAGTTTTGGTTCTTATGAATATACTGTCATGTCTTTCGGCCTTGTCAATGCCCCTACAACATTCTCTCACATGATGAACTTCATCTTCAACCCCTACACAAATGATTTCGCCCTGGTGTATATCGATGATATCTCGGTGTTCTCCAAGAATAAGAAGAATT
This sequence comes from Triticum dicoccoides, assembly GCF_002162155.2. Taxonomy (NCBI): domain Eukaryota; kingdom Viridiplantae; phylum Streptophyta; class Magnoliopsida; order Poales; family Poaceae; genus Triticum; species Triticum dicoccoides. The sequence goes on along the minus strand of NC_041390.1, from coordinate 395,471,845 downwards.
AATCATGCCAAACATTTGCGATTGGTGCTCGACAAGCTCAGAGAGCATCAATTCTACATGAAGTTTTCCAAATGTGAGTTTTGTCTTGATGAAGTTCTTTACCTTGGTCACATCATCTCCGCCAAAGGCATTGCTGTTAGTCCGGAGAAGGTTTCTGCAATTGTGAACTGGGAACCTCCTCAGAATGTCAAGCAACTCCGAAGTTTCCTTGGGCTTGCAAGCTATTGCCGAAGATTCGTTGAGAATTTCTCAAAGATTGTGAAGCCTCTTTCCAACCTACTCCAGAAGCATGTCAAGTATAAATGGAAGCCTGAGTGTGACGTTGCTTACAACACTATCAAAGAGAAACTCATCTCAGCTCCTGTCCTAACTCCTCCTGATGAATCCAAGCCATTCGAAGTTTTCTGTGTTGCCTCGTTGCAAGGTCTCGGCGCTGTGTTAATGCAAGAGAAGAAAGTTGTGGCCTATACTTCTCGTCAGTTGAAGCCCAACGAAAGGAACTACCCCACTCACGATCTTGAGTTGGCGGCAATTGTCCATGCATTAATAACATGGAGACACCCCTTGTTGGGAAGGCAAGTGGACATTTTCACCGATCACAAGAGCCTCAAATATATCTTCACTCAACCTAACCTCAACCTTCGCCAAACTCGTTGGGTCGAAATAATTCAAGAGTACAATCCAAGTATTGAATATACTCCAGGCAAGGCCAATGTGATTGAAGATGCTTTGAGCAGAAAGGATTATTGCAACAGCTTAATTCTCAAGCCATTCCAACTGGATCTTTGTGAAGCTTTCCGTAAGCTCAACCTCCAAGTTTTCCGCAAGGTTTTCTTGCCAACCTTCAAGTTATTCCTACTTTGGAAGACCAAATTCGTGAGGCACAACTCCTTGATACCATGGTGAAGAGGGTGAAACACGGTATTGCCAAGGGCTTACCCAAATACAAGTGCTATCACATTGATGACAAGGACACCTTATTCTTCGAGGACATGATTGTGGTCCCTAAAGGTGATCTAAGGAAGGTCATAATGAACTAAGCACACAATTCTCTTCTGTCCATTCATCCAGGCAGTTCAAAGATGTACCATGACCTCAAGCAGTCGTATTGGTGGACTTGAATGAAGCAAGAGATTGCTCAATTCATGAATGAATGTGATGTCTGTCGAAGGGTGAAAGCAGAACATCAACGATCAACTAGTCTCCTCCAACCTCTTGCTATTCCAGAATGGAAGTTTGATCATATCGATATGGACTTTGTCACTGGCTTCCCAAAGTCCAAGCGTGGGAATGATGTTATCTTCATTGTCATTGACAACCTTACAAAAGTGGCCCATTTCCTTCCTATCAAAGAATCTATCACGGCAGCTCAGTTGGCAGAGCTATACACCTCCAGAATTGCCTCGTTGCACGGTATTCTGCAATTGATCTCTTCAGACTGCAGAAGCATTTTCACTTCTAAGTTCTGGGACTCCTTCCAAAAGGCCATGGGCACGAACATTTGCTTCAGCACTGCTTTCCATCCTCAAACAAGTGGCCAAGTCGAATGAGAAAATCAAATCCTCGAATACATGCTTAGATCTTGTGTCATCTCTTTTGGTATGAAGTGGGAAGATTGTCTCCCATATGCCGAGTTCTCCCACAACAATAGCTTCCAAGCAAGTTCGGGCAAGGCCCCATTTGAAATTATATATGGCAGAAAGTGCCGTACTCCTCTCAATTGGTCAGAGACTGGTGAACACCAACTTCTTGGCAATGACTTGATCATAGAAGCTCAAGAAATGTGTAAATTCATCCGTGTAAATATCAAAGCCGTGCAATCGCGCCAAAAGACTTACTATGATAGCAAGCATCATGACTTGGAATTCGAGATCGGAGACCATGTATATCTCCGCGTCTCTCCAATGAAAGGCACTCAATGCTTCGGTATCAAAGGGAAGCTTGCCCCTATATATGTGGGTCCTTTCAAGATCATTGGCAAAAGAGGCGACCTCGCCTATCAACTTGAACTGCCGTCCAACTTCGCAAATGTGCACGATGTGTCTCACGTGTCACAGCTTCGCAAGTCCTTCAAGACGCCTGAGTGCACTATCAACTTCAAAGAGATTTATCTCCAAGAAGGTTTGTCTTATCACGAGCATATTTTTGCCATTCTTGAAGAAACCGAGAACAAAACTCGCAACAAGTCGATCAAATTCCTGAAAGTTAAGTGGTCTCACCATTCCGGTCGAGAAGCCACCTGGGTGCGCGAGGATCACCTCCGTTCCGAATATTCGGAGTTCTTTCAGTCCTAGATCTCGGGTCGAGATCCTCTTGTAGTGGTGGAGAGTTGTAATGCCCAGGTGGAACATTCCATAATTGTAACTCCAACTCTTGCCATTTCCGGCTATGTGATATGCTATATCCTTCGTGGTTGGGTTTTTGTCTTCCGTTTTGCATTTTTTTCATGTCATGCATTTCATCTCATGTAATCATGCGCATCTCATTTGCATTCGTGTTCGTCTCATGCGTCTGGTCATTTTCCCCGTTGTCCGTTTCGGTTTCCGACACTCACACATGCACCTGTTGCACCCTTCAGATCTCGTTTTGTGAGCAGGAGAAAAACATTCTTGGAATGGGTCGAGATTTGTCGAGTGTCCTTGGTACATCACCGGTAGGCCGCCTGCCAAATTTTGTTCCATTTGGAGGTCGTTTGATGCCCGAGCGGTTAACCGGGTAACCGCAAAAGCCCCTCTCTCATTGCAGCCCAGCACCCCTCCATTACAGCCCACTAGCCCATCTAAACCCCCTCCATGCACTCCGCAGTTGGATCAGGATCGTGTGGGCGAAAACCGCATCTCATTTGGACACTCCTAACTCCTTCGATCTATATAAACACCTCCCCCTTCCAAATTCGCGTCTAAACCCTAGCTCCACCCTCCTCCTCTGCGCCGGACACGTCTGGATGGCGCCGGATGCGTCTGCCGCCACGCTCGACGAACCGCAAAGCGCCACATGGTAGCCGGCCACCACCACCCGCCGCCGGCCCACCGTGAGCCCGCATCCCCGCCGTCGCCGCCTCCTGCTCGCCCGCGCCGCCACCTCTGCTTCGCCGCGCGCCTCGTTGCTCCGCCACCCACCGCACCCTCGCCGGCCGGCGCCGACGCCAACGTCGCCGCCTCGAACGCCCGCGTCCGCCGCCGCCACCGCGGGACGCTGCCTCCTCGTCGCCGGCTCACGCTCCAGCCAGATCCGGCCGCGTGTCGACCGGATCCAGCTACCCCGACCGCCGGCGACCTCTTCCTCCTACTCCGGCCGCCGCCTCCTCAACAACTCCGGCGAGATCCGCCTCGCCTCGAAATCCGCGTTGGAAATCCTAGATCTGGAGGTTGCAAAATCTTCTAAGTCCTGAGATTTTTCTACATCATGTGCACCTCTTTGACATGTCATATCTCCATGCTCATAACCCCGATTTCCGCATATTGTATATCGAAATGTTTGTCTCGTGATGCTATTCATGTTAGTGTCGTTTGCATGCATTTTACTGTCCATATTGATGCCCTAATCTTCGTTGCAAAAGTGCTATATGATGTTGTCTGCTGGAATTCATCGGAACTTGCTGATTTGTCATTTTAATTGCATTTTGTGTGTGCATCCTATGAGCATCATGTCTACATGTTTTAGGAGGATATCCATGCCATCTTTATAGTGCTGCAAGCCTTTTATTTTTATGAGCTCTTTGGTGACTAGCAAAAGCATGCAAAGTAGGCCACATGATGTTGTTGTTTTCAGACACATAGTTTTTTTGCCAAGTCTTTTCCTGTTACATTATGTCGCTACGTTGTCTTGTTGCTACAAGTAGATCCATGCACATTTTGAGGTAGTTCATTAAGAGTGTTTTGAAGATATGATTATGCTCTATCCATTCATGCCACTGGTTGTAATTATGGAGTAGTGTAGCTTGTCATTTCCATGCTCCACTTTTGCTAAATCTTGTTGCTGGCAGATTGTTTACATGAAATACATTTTTGCCATGTGTTTTGCTAGTGATCCATGCACCCTATGAACTTGCTCTTGCCATGTTTAGCTTTATAAATGTGTCTACCTACCGATACCTTGTTATGTCATGAAATGCTTTGTGGTGAGTGGCATGAGCTTGCAAAGTTGCTATCATGAATCTGTTTCTGCCATGCTATGGTTTTCTACTAAATCTAAAACTAATCATGTCACTTGCCATGTTTGCATTGATGCTACCATCTTCTCTATGCATCTTTGGCTAAAGTTCAGTAAGATAGTTTTGTTCTTTGCCTTTAGTACTAGCATGCCATGCCTTTGTTTGCCATGATATGTTCCTGTAGCATGTTGTTTTCTAGCTCTAAACATTGCTACCTGATGCTGTTTATACCACGTTTAGTATTTTCACTGAGTCTGTGAAGCTGTTATCATTTGCATTTTTGCCATGCTGTTTTAGGCTTGTTCTAGAGAGTTCTAGCAGGATCTCATTGTACATGATTTGTAGAGCTTCAATTGTACTTCACTTCCATTTGCTTTGTTACTATGTTGGAGTGCTGTAGCATAGTTTCTTGTAGCATAGTTCCTTGTTGCACCATGATTGATTGTAGTTCCTTTGCTTGTGTTCTTGCCTTGGGTAGAGCCGGGAGACGAGTTCGTGAACGATGATCCTATTGGGTACGTTTACGAGGAGCAAGCTTTCGACAACTCTGAGAACTTTGCAGGCAAGATGACCATTACTCTCGATATCACGTCTATCTTTGCTTGCTAGTTGTTCGTTCTATCGCTATGTCGCGCTACCTATCACTTGTTTACCATGCCTCCCATATTGCCATGTCAAGCCTCTAACCCACCTTCCTAGCAAACCGTTGTTTGGCTATGTTACCGCTTTTGCTCAGCCCCTCTTATAATGTTGCTAGTTGTAGGTGCCTTGCAGGTTGTTCCATGTTGAAACATGGATATATTGGGATATCACAATAGCTCTTATTTAATTAATGCATCTATATACGTGGCAAAGGGTGGAAGGCTTGGCCTTTTGCTCGGTGTTTTGTTCCACTCTTGCCACCCTAGTTTCCATCATATCGGTGTTTTGTTCCTTGATTTTGCGTTCCTTACATGGTTGGGGTTATGGGACCCCCTTGACAGTTCGCTTTGAATAAAACTCTTCCAGCAAGGCCCAACCTTGGTTTTAACATTTGCCTAATAACAACTAAAATTTTGCCTTGGGAGTAATTAACCCGAGGATCATCTTAATTCAACCCCCTGGGCCAGTGCTCCTTTGAGTGTTGGTCCGAACCGGGCAGCCTGCGGGGCCACCTCGGGGAAACTTGAGGGTTGGTTTTACTCGTAGCTTGTCCCGTTCGGTGTGCCCTGAGAACGAGATATGTGTGACTCCTATCGGGATTTGTCGGCACATCGGGCGGTCTTGCTGGTCTTGTTTTACCTTTGTCGAAATGTCTTGTAACCGGGATTCCGCGTTTGATCGGTTTGTCCAGGGAGAAGGAATATCCTTCGTTGATCGTGAGAGCTTGTGATGGGCTAAGTTGGGACACCCATGTAGGTTATAAACTTTCAAGAGCCGTGCCCGCGGTTATGTGGCAGATGGGAATTTGTTAATATTCGGTTGTAGAGAACTTGACACTTAACTTAACTAAAATGAATCAACCGCGTGTGTATCCATGATGGTCTCTTTTTGGCGGAGTCCGGGAAGTGAACACGATTGGGTTATGTATGAACGTAAGTAGTTCAATGTAACGCCCTCGATGCGGCTATAGCTCCCACGTGTCGAGGCACGACTTAGAGACATAACCGCATTGAAAGCAATGTCGCAAGTTAGGCAATCATTACAACATCCCATGTAGTATATGATAAAAAGGGGAAGATAACATAGTTGGCTTACACTCGCCACGTCACATCAGAGTACATAAATAACATCCATCAAACAAATCACTCATGGCCCGACTACGGTGCCAAAATAGAAAAGAACCCAACATGCGACAAGGTCCTGAATGGATAACCCCAACTAGGCACCACTACTGATCATCGGGAAAGGAAACATAGTATCGCTGAGAGTCCTCGTCGAACTCCCACTTGAGCTCGTGATCGTCAACTGGAGCAGAATCACCTGGACCTGCATCTGGAGTTGTAGTATCTGTGAGCCACAGGGACTCAGCAATCTCACACCCACGCGATCAAAACTATTTAAGCTCATAGGAATGGATAAGGCAAATATATGTGGAGCTGCAGCAAGCGACTAGCATATGTGGTGGCTAACGTATACGCAAAAGAGAGCGAGAAGAGAAGGCGAAGCACGAGCGAGAAGCTAAAGGAACATCCTGCGCAAGCATAACTCCAACACCGTGTCCACTTCCCGGACTCCGCCGAGAAGGGGCCATCACGGTAACACACACAGTTGATTCATTTTAATTAAGTTTAGTTAAAGTTATCTACAACCGGACATTAACAAATTCCCATCTGCCCATAACCGCGGGCACGGCTTTCGAAAGATCAATCCCTGCAGGGGGTCCCAACTTAGCCCATAACAAGCTCTCACGGTCAACGAAGGAATAGACCTCCACCCAAGACACACCGATCAGACTCGGTATCTTGGTACAACAAGATGATTCGACAGGTTAAAACAAGTCGAGCAACACCGCCCGAATGTGCCGACAAATCCCGATAGGAGCTGCACATATCTCTTTCTCAGGGCACACTCAGATGAGCAATCCGTACAACTAAAACCAAACCTCGAGTTTCCCCGAGGTGGCGCTGCACAGGGCTCTAGTTCGGACCAACACTCAGGGGAGCACTGGCCCGTGGGGGGCTAAAATAAAGATGACCTTCGGGCTCCGGAAACCCAAGGGAAAAAGAGGCTAGGTGGCAAATGGTAAAACCAATGTTGGGCATTGCTGGAAAAGCTTTAATCAAGGCGAACTATCAAGGGGTTCCCATTATAGCCCAACCGCGTAAGGGACGCACAATCCGGGAACATAACACCGATATGACGGAAACTAGGGCGGCAAGAGTGGAACAAAACACTAGGCGAGAGGCCGAGCCTTCCACCCTTTACCAAGTATATAGATGCATTAAGATAACATAGCAATATAATGATATCCCAACAAGTAAATAAATGTTCCAACAAGGAACGACTCCAATCTTCACCTGCAGCTAACAACGCTATAAGAAGGGCTGAGCAAAGCGGTAACATAGCCAATCAACGGTTTGCTAGGACAATGGTGGGTTAGAGGTTCAACATGGCAATTGGGAGGCTGACAAGCAAAAGGTAGGCATCGTAGCAGTGGCAAAGCAAAAGAGCGAGCAAACTAGCATAGCAAAGATAGTAGTGATTTCGAGGGTATGATCATCTTGCCTGCACAGTTGTCAGAGTTGACTGGATCCTCACAAGCAAACTCAACGGGCTCCTCGGTAGCGAACTCGTCTCCCGGCTCTACCCAACAAGACAAACAAGCAACAAGGATACAATCAACCACGGCCAAGACCAAGCAATATGATGAAACGACGATATGCTATGCGGGATGCGATGCGGGATGCAAAATGCAAGATATGACAGGAAATGCATGAACCTGGCCTCAACTTGGAAAACCAAGTGTGCCACTGGATAGAGGGGATGAAATCGATTGAAAACGGTATAAAGATCATTGGAATCGGAGTTACGGTTTGGAAATGGCAAGCGTTTTAAGATATGACACCGGTATGCGATTTACAGCAAGTAGGCATCTAAATGCAACGAAATGAACATGCTACAGCCTCCAAACATGAAAACAAAATACATGGAAGTGAAGTACACAAGATGGTTGACAAAACACTAGCACTGAGCCATAGGCAAATTCATCCATTAAGAGGTTCAAACAAGCATGGCTAAAACGCAAATGCAAAACAGATTCCAGACTTAGTGAAATTAACACTAGTCTGAAATTTCAGATCACGATGCTCTCTTCGGAGCAGCAAAACAACATGATAGAAAACCTGAACATGACAAGTAAGAACATGGCATGGAGCTACTCAACAAGCTTAACAAAACACCCAAAGTGACCTGGGGCCAAAAGGGTTCACAAAATACTCTACCGAGCTCACGAACATCGCTCGAACACAATCAGTTTTCAGACTTAGTGAAAACTGAGACACGCTGAAATATAACTCACGAAGGCATGTAAACGAGCTCGATGCACTCACTACGGTGCAAGTCATGGCAAGGAAAGCATATAACCAGCAAGAAGGCACAATGTGCTAGCTACACATGGCAAGAACAAAGGCATAGCATGCATGGAACACTAACGGTAGCATCGGCAAAATCGCAAACAAGTTGACGATCTGCCCAGATTAACAACGAAGCAAAAGTTGAGCTCGATTGAGTCAACCTAGAGCACTCCACATATGTAAACAAAGACATGGATGGATAGAGCATAACATAAATATCAAAACTCCCTTACTGATCATCCTCAAAAGAGGCACGGATCATTAGGAAACAAGCTGGACATATAGCATCATGAACTAAAATATCCCAGACTTAGTGAAAATCACCAAGTCTCTGAAATCTGCAACCTCAGGTACCTCTCTTCGCAAGCTTGCACAAGACAACACACACATCCTAAAAATACATGGGTGGCACCTCTGGAAAGAATAAAAAATGCTTAACAATTCATCCCAAAGGGGCACATGCATATCATGCACGAATTAAACATGGCAAAAATGACAAAAGTGCATGATGAACTAACGGATCTGCAATCTAACTCACGAAGCCTCCTTCTAACAGCATTTTGGGTATCAAGATGACCTCAAATGCAAATGATGCAATGGAATGAAATGATGTACATGTCGAGGCGAAGATTTTGATATATCATATGCCCAAAACGGAGCTACGGATGCGGAGATACAAGCAGTCAAAGAATGCATAAAAATCTGGGAGATTAGGGTTTCGGGGAGAGGTCAACCTAGCCCAGATCCAGATCAGATCGGCACGCGGATCGAGGAACGCCGGGGAACACTGTAGCTGGCCGGAACTTGGCCGCCGGAGACGCGGGAGGAGGCCGGCCGGGGCGGATCCGGTGGTCGCCGGGGCGGTGGCGCCCGGCGCGGTGGCGCGGAGGCCCGCGGGCGGAGGCGGCGGTGGTCCGGCGGCGCTACGGGCGCCGGCCGGCAAGGGCGCGCACGGCGGTGCGGCGGCGGCGATGGCGTCCCGCGGCGGCGCCGGTCGCCGGAGGCGCGGAAGGCGGCGGCGCTCGGGGAA
>NC_041390.1:395454209-395462091 GCF_002162155.2 Triticum dicoccoides | reverse complement strand
GGGCCTGGCGGGCCCAGCGGCGGCGATGTGGGCGCGGCCCACGTGGCGGCGCGTGAGTGGGTGCGGCGGCGGGGCGGACAACGTCCGGCGCGGGCGGACACGTCCGGCCCGGCGCGGGGGAAGATGGATCTGTTTTTTTTTAAACTAGGGTTTCGGACGGGGGAAGAAGAGATCCGAATGGAGGGGGTATAAATAGGCATAAGTGGAGCTAGGAGAGTCCAAATGAGGTGCAGTTTTCGCCCACACGATCGTGATCGAACGCTCTAGGACATGGAGCAGAGTTTGGTGGGTTTTGGGCCAAATTTGGAGGGTGTTGGGCTGCAACACACACGAGGCCTTTCCGGTCCCTCGGTTAACCGTTGGAGTATCAAACGAAGTCCAAATGATACGAAACTTGACAGGCGGTCTACCGGTAGTAAACCAAGGCCGCTTGGCAAGTCTTGGTCCAATCCAGAAATGTTTAAACCCCACACACGAAAGAAGACTAGAAATGACCACCGGAGGAGAACGAAGCGCCGGAATGCAAAACGGACAACGGGGAAAATGCTCGAATGCATGAGATGAACATGTATGCAAATGCAATGCACGAGATGACAAGGTAAGAGATGCATGAAAACGAAAACAACACACGGAGACAAGACCCGAACCCGAGAAATAAATATAACTTAGCGCCGGAGACGGCAAGAGTTGGATACAAATATGGAAAGTTACATCTGGGGCGTTACATTCAAGATCACTTCTTGGTCACTTCTAGCTTTACGTTTGTTGCGTAGTTTCTCATCTTTCTCTTGTACTCGTATGTTAGCCACCATATTTGCTGAGTGCTTGCTGCAACTCCACCCCATAACCACATCCTACCCATAAGCTTAAACAGTCTTGATCTCGTGGGTTCTGAGATTGCTGAGTCCTTGTGACTCACAGATACTACCAAAACAGGTGCAGGTGCCGATGATACTAGTGCAGGTGATGCAACCGAGCTCAAGTGGGAGTTCGACGAGGACCTTGGTCGTTACTATGCTTCGTTTCCTGATGATCAGTAGTGGCACCCAGTTGGGACGATCGGGATTTAGCATTTGGGGTTGTCTTCTTTTCTTTTGGATTCATCCATAGTCGGACTATGTGTGTACTATGAATGTTGTATGAATTATTTGATCATTGTGTGATGTGGTGGTTGTAAGCCAACTATTTATCACTTACTTGTTCATTACATGGGATTGTGTGAAGATGACCCTTGTTGCGACAAAACCAAAATGCGGTTATGCCTCTAAGTCGTGCCCCGACACGTGGGAGATATAGCCGCATCTTGGGCGTTACAAGTTGGTAATCAGAGCCATTCCCGACTTAGGAGCCCCCTGCTTGATCGAATCACTTACGTTGTTGAGTCTAGAACAAAAATGTTTTGAGTCTTAGGATTATATATATCGGAGAGTAGGATTCTTTTTACTCCTCAGCCCCCTTCGTCGCTCTGGTGAGGTCTCCTGACGTAGATGTTTTGACTTTCCTCTCCTCATTTTCACTATTTTTTTAGGATCACGCGGGTATCTTGGGATCATTCCGATATTCCTGTGACAAGAACATTGTTCTTGGTGCCTCCTGACATTTAGGGGTTGTGCCAATGTCCCGGGGAGTTGAGCTCCGAGGTGTTGTCGTCACAATTTTATCGTTGCAGTTCTGGAATACCTGAGTTCGCCGACATCGAAAATCTCTTTTATGCAGTTAGTGGTGAGATAACCTCGACGCCGCTCAGTACTGGGGAGGGAGTTCGGGAGTATTGCCACAGCTCGTATAATGGATGCTTTTCGAAGGTTGAGGTACACGATTTTCGAAGTTTTCTTGGTTATGTGTTGACGGATGAATACAGCTGGAGCGTAGGGCTTGTTAGTTGTGTGATATAAATTGTGCCTCCCTGTATCCCCAACACCAGATTGCATAATCAAAAAGTTTCAGGAGTTTATAGGTGAGAATTCAAGTAGCTCTTAGTTATTCTTCCCGCAGATATTTGGTATGTGATTGGGTGATCCTTACCACTTATTTGTTTGTCCGGGGGATGACCCCCGGGTAGTCCCAAGACGGCGAGCCGGACGGGGTGCCCGCCTGTCCGGGTTGGCTGCTCTGACTCGCGCCCGGGGCCGGCTTCTCCAGCAAGCCGGCTGCCCGAAGTCAACTACGACGTCCCTTCGACACGCACGAACGTGACGGCCGTACCCTGGTCACTATTGCTGCATAGGCGGACACTGTGCATCCATCATCATCATCATCTACAATGCTACACCATCATCTACAATGCTCTGCTCATCCATCATCCAAAGTGCATCTTGTGCCTGGGCGTCTGTTGATAAAGACCCCAGGGATTCCTCTCGCTCGGTCATGCTCGCCTCCGCTAGTTCCTGCCTATTTTCCTCTCCTCTGCTATCACGGCCCTGCCATCCGCTCTCCCGGCATCTCCGGCGAGTTAGGCCACCGAGATAGCCACCCACGGATCCAGCTCAAGTTCGATCTCTTTCTCTCGATTGTTTTCTCGTTTGGTGTAGTAGTACAAAAAATGGAGAGTAAAATTTCCGGTGAAGAATGGAAACACCGAGTGCGGCACCCGTTGTCGTGGTTCTAACTCTGACAGTGATGTAGGGGGGTGAATATGGAGAGGCTAGATCTTAGCTATGGGGAAGTTGTTACACGCGAGGTTTACGAGTTCAGGCCCTTCTCAGAGGAAGTAATAGCCCTACGTCTCGGAGCCCGGAGGCGGTCGACTGGATTATGCGTGTATGGATTACAGGGGTGCGAACCCTTCATACTGAGGAGGGGGTGGCTTATATAGAGTTCGCCGGACCCCTCCCGCCCTCAGTAATGCAGGGTTTAAGGTACATTTAAGATTGGGCGTTTCTGGTAACGTCCCTAATAAAGTGCTATAATGATCATAAAGACTACTTAACAGCCGACCGTTTGCCTGCGGAGTGACTTTAGGTCTCCTGGCAGTCGAGTGGTTGGCTTCATGGTCGAGTGATAGCTTCTTGGTCGAGTGTCTTGAACCCGTCGAGTGGGATACCTTCAAGTCGATTGAAAGGTGACTTCTCCTAGGGGTGTCCTAGGGTAGGACTCTTTGGTCAGGTCCGTGTCCCTACCCTAGGTACATGTCTTCATCATTAGCCCCCGAATGGATCGAGGTTAGAGTGGGGAAAGAGTTGGAGATCTTTCCGACTGGTTCTTCGGGCTATGTGAGCGCCTCGTTTTGGGTCAATCGTCACGGATGACGTTGCCAACCTTTTTCAGTCGCCTTGATCCATTCCAGGCCTTCCTCGAGTGAATTTCTTTGTTTGTGACATACCGAGCGCCGGCGCGATCGGGGTCTTCTGTTTTGACAAGTTGTTTTATGGCCCGCGGATGTCGTGAGATTCGGATTTTGGGAAGTGCACGGGATGGGAGCGGTCGCAGTAATTGGAAGCGATAAAGCGGAAGCTCCTCGATCCCTGCGTCGTCTTTTTCGCCACGTACTGCGCGCACGTCTGCTGCGGGATTTGACTGGATAGCTGGGCCTACCAGTCAGCCACTCAGAAGCGGTCCCTTATAAATCGCCGGCTCGGGGTTTCCAAGCAGTGCGCTCTCTTCTCCTCCTTTCTTCCGCCTCTCCCCCTTTGCAAGTCCTTCCGCCATCTTCGTTCCCACCCCAACGCAGCAGGCCCGTGCGAGACTTCGCCGGCGACGATGACGAAGAGCAAGACCTCCGCTCTGGAGCGCGCGAAGAAGGCGGCGGCGGCGGGGAAAGGGAAGAGGTCAGCTCGGGGCGGATCTTCCTCTAGGACCGCTCTGCCCAAAGGTTGGATCCAGGGCGACTGGATGCCATCGGTGCTCCGGCAAGAGGATCTCGACGATATGGTCGAGGGGGGAGTCATTCCCACAAAGCTGCGCGTCTTCCGGGGGGAGAGATCGAACCTCAACCCCGCGACGGTGAGTGCGTGCTCCTAGCCACCCACATCTACCGAGGGTTTTCTCTGCCGCCCCATCCTTTCTTCCGGAGTTTCCTGAATTTCTTCGGAGCGCAGCTCCACCACTTCACTCCCAACTCCATTGTCTACCTCGCTACTTTCATCTCCATGTGTGAGGCTTTCTTGGGTTGTCGACCCCATTAGGGACTCTTCAAACACATCTTTACCTGTCGTTATCAATCGGTCAAGAAGGCTAAGTCGAGTGACGAGAGGACGCAGGTGATCCAGCTGTGCGGGGGCCTGGCAATCCAGACAAGGGGGAAGAGTTGTTTTCCATCCATCACCTTCCCGGAGTCGGTCCGTGGCTGGCAGTTGACCTGGTTCTACTGCAAGGACGAGGCGACCCCAGGACAGTCGAATGGTCTTCCTCTTTTTTCCCTCGACCGAGCCGAGAAGCCTGCCTCTCTGAAAGTCACGCCGGAGGAAAAGGCCCAAGTCAAGGTGCTGGCAGGTCGAGTGGTTGAGCTTGTCCGCGAGGGTGTGACTGGTATGGACCTGCTGGAGGTCTTCCTTCAAAGGCGCATCCAACCGCTCCAGGCCCGCGACCACCCGATGTGGCTGTATTTGGGTCTTGACGACACCACTCGGGTCCACCCGGAGGAGGTCACCGACGAGATGGTGGAGGGGTGGCTGTCGAGCATCACGGGGAACAAAGACAACCCCCGAGGAGCCAGGAGGGTAACCCCACTCGACAACTCGTATGAGGTGGACCAGGTATGTCTTTGTGCTCCCGACTGATATCTTGTCTTCTGCATTGGTCTTCTTTGAATAAGTCGATTGACTTTCGTCTTGCCTGTTGTTTTCCAGGCGACCACCGAGATATACTCGACGCCCAACGGGGCACAGGGGTCGACTGAGGAAGGGGAGGCGAGCGGAGGCGAGAGCGGGGACGACCAAGGCGAGTGGGAGTCCGACGGTGAGGGAGAGGGAGGCGACGACATCTTCTCCAGCGAAGGGGAGGAGGAGGAGGTTGAACCCCCCTGCCCGGAGGGGCGATCCAAGCTCACCCACGATCCAGCCCGGGAACATGGCAAGGCGACTGCTCCTGTTGGGCAGTCGTCGAAACGCTCTCGGACCTCTTCTCCTCCGCTGACTGGGAAGGCTCCCAAGCATCCACGAGTGACGCCATCCAAGCCGCCCAAGGCTCTGCCCAAGATGAAGATAGCTGTTCCTACCATTTCCGGGTAATAATAAGATTTGCTTTCCTTTGTCGACCGTGGACAGATCCTTGGTCGATTCACGGAACCAACTGATTGACTTTCGAGATTTGCAGCGGTGCTACTTCTGAGGTCTCCGCTAGGAACGACGACCAAGAGATGGAGGACGCTGTTACCTCCAACCCTGGTACGATTGCTGACGTCCTGCCTTTGAGTCGACTGAACCTTTATTGCTACTCTGGTCGATTGAATGTTTTCCTTGTAGCTCCTCCTCATGTTATCGACCTCCCGGATGACGACGACGACGGTCCGTTGAGAGTGAGGAGGCACAAGAGGGCGTCGGCTGACAAGACCCCCCAATCCGCTCCGGCGTCTGAGGCCGTGGCTCGGGATGGTGGTGACACCACTCAGGCTTCTGTGACCTTCGTTGTTCCTCTGGCGAGTGCGCGGCCCTCGGCGTCGACTGCGGATCCATCTTCGCTTTTTGCTGCGTACCCCGTCCCTGAGGACCAAGCGGCTGCTGCAAAGGAGGCTATACGCCAGGCGGGGATCATGATGGAGCAAGTGAAGATGGCTCGGGAGGCCAGCCAAGCAGCCTATGACGCGAGTTCGGCTCTTCAGAGCAACGTCCAGGTCAGTCGACTCGACACTTGGTCTGTTATGATATGCTGTTTGAAGAGTCTCTTTCCCGAAGATCTTTTGTATCTGTATCTGTACACCCACTGGGTGTGTCTGCCAATCCTTTGGACGAGTGGGGGCACGCTAAGTGCACCCACTGGGTGTAGTCCCCGAGACTACGGTGGACTGCTGGCAGTCGACTGTAGTCTTTACATTGTGTTGCTGTAGCTGTATTTCTTCACTCGGTTTGGTCGGGCCAGGTCGAGTGGAATTGTATCCGGTCGACTACGGGCAGTCGACTTTTTTTTGGTCGAACCAGTGGGGGCACACTGAGTGCACCCACTGGGTGTAGTCCCCGAGACTACTGTCGAATGTTTTTGATTCGGCTGTGGTCTTAGAAACGTCATCATTGTCTCTTAGTTACTCGGAAGCAACTTATCTTGGACGTTTGTCGACTGATTTTCCTTTTTACAGAAATCTTGCGAACTTGTAGCTCGCTATACTGAGTTGGAGAATCAGCAGATCCAGCTCAACCTTAACTTGAAGCTTGCTCAGGAGAATTTGAGGAAGGCGCAAGAAGAAGCGAAAGGTATGGCTGGTGAGGTTCTCTATTCTTAACGGGTGGCTTTTCTTTCTTCTCCATTCTTGATGTTGGTTCCACTCGACGCGCCACAGATAAACTGGAGGAAGCTCTGAAGAAGAAGGACCAAGACCTTGCAGAGGCACAGAAGGAGGCCTCAAGCAAAACGAAGCTTGCAGAGGAGAAATTGGCTTCGGTCGGAGCTCTTGAACAGGAGAACTCCAGACTGAAAACCGCTCTCGAGACAGCTAATCAAGATGCCAGTCGACTGAAGAAGGAGAAGATGGCTCTGCACGACAAGGCGGGTGAGCTGGTGGGGAAGGTAAAAGATCTGGAAGCTTATCTCGGTGGACTTGCCAAGAAGTTGTTCGTCATGCTCGAAGGTAATCACTCTGCCCCGACTGTCTTGCAGTTTGGCAATCCTGCATAGGGCCACTGTCTTACTCTTGAATCGTGTTTGCAGAATTCTGTCAGAACTTTGAAGAGGAGACCAGTCGAGTGGAGCCAAGCTTGGACCCTGTTAACTCTCTTGTGAAGGACGAGGCTGCCATGAACGTGCTCCGACTGGAGTCTCGTGTTGCCAGCGTCGTTGATTATCTGGCTCGGCTGAAAGTTGCAATGTCGCAGATCGACACATCACTCTGGCCTGGGACGACGCTTCAGAACGACCTCGAGTCTCTGATGGCTCAACTTAACGAAGTCCCAGGTCGAGTGGCGGAATGGAAGAAATCTTCTGCTAGATGTGGTGATGATGTCGCTCTGTCTCTGGTCCGCGTTCATTGCAAGGAGGCGCGAGAAGAAAAGCTGGCGGCCATCCAAGTTGCAAATACCAGGAAGCACAACTTTCAAGACTTCATGGAGACTTTCATCGCCGCTGCCACCCGTATCGCCGATGGGATCGACTTGGATGAGTTCGTCGCCCCTTCCAGTCCTCCTCCCGAGGAGTGAAAAACTTTGAATTTACCTCGGGATGCCGAGTGGATTTGTAACCGTTTAAACTCCGCCGAGCCGAGGGCTCGAGTACTTTGATGTCTGGGACCTTTTGGGCTTTTTCTGAACTTGATTTCTCGTTGGATATCTTCACGGTTTGATTCGTCGAGTGGAACTTGATCTTCACTCGGAATAATCTTGTATTTGCGACGCAGCTCCGAGGGAGAAGGTAGCGGTCGACTCGCGGATTGGGTCGAGTCTTGTACTTAGGCGAGCACTGGGCTGTAGCTAAGCCTCCGAGTGAGAGGTATACTCTCCACTCGGTAGGATTTTTAAACACTTAGGCGAGCACTGGGCTGCAGCTAAGCCCCCGAGTGGGAGGTTTGCTCTCCACTTGGTAGGATTTTTTCAAACTTAGGCGAGTGCCAGACTGCAGCTAAGTCTCTAGGTGAGAGAACTTAGGCGAGTGCTGGACTGCAGCTAAGCCCCCGAGTGGGAGGATCGCTCTCCACTCGGTAGGATTTTTTTTAAAACTTAGGCGAACACTGGGCTGCAACTAAGCCCCTGAGTGGGAGGTTTGCTCTCCACTCGGTAGGATTTTTTCAAACTTAGGCGAG
>NC_041390.1:395412145-395453345 GCF_002162155.2 Triticum dicoccoides | reverse complement strand
CCCGAGTTGGAGGATCGCTCTCCACTCGGTAGGATTTTTTCAAACTTAGGCGAATGCCGGACCGCAGCTAAGTCTCTAGGTGAGAGAACTTAGGCGAGTGCTGGACTGCAGCTAAGCCCCCGAGTGGGAGGATCGCTCTCCACTCGGTAGGATTTTTTTAAAACTTAGGCGAGTGCCGGACTGCAGCTAAGTCTCTAGGTGAGAGAACTTAGGCGAGTGCTGGACTGCAGCTAAGCCCCCGAGTGGGAGGATCGCTCTCCACTCGGTAGGATTTTTTCAAACTTAGGCGAATGCCGGACCGCAGCTAAGTCTCTAGGTGAGAGAACTTAGGCGAGTGCTGGACTGCAGCTAAGCCCCCGAGTGGGAGGATCGCTCTCCACTCGGTAGGATTTTTTTTAAAACTTAGGCGAGTGCCGGACTGCAGCTAAGTCTCTAGGTGAGAGAAATTAGGCGAGTGCTGGACTGCAGCTAAGCCCCCGAGTGGGAGGATCGCTCTCCACTCGGTAGGATTTTTTTCAAACTTAGGCGAAACGGATTCGCGGCTAAGTCACCCACTGGGGGATTCCGTATGTAAACAAAAGTGACAACAATTGATGGAACACTCTTGCCTTTGATAAAAACGAACTGCAGGAATTTTTCTTATTACATCTCGTCCAAGGGAGAGCTCAAGTGTAAAAGGGGCGGAGTAGTTCCGCATTCCAAGCTTGAGGCTCGTCGATCTGGCGATCAACATTGTAGAGGTGATACGCTCCATTGTGGAGGACTCTGGTGATGATGAAGGGGCCTTCCCAAGTAGGAGCAAGCTTGTGTGGTTTCTGTTGATCCACTCAGAGGACCAAATCTCCTTCTTGGAAGGCTCGACTCTTCACATTCCGGGCGTGGAATCGACGCAAGTCTTGCTGATAAATGGTCGATCTGATCATGGCCATCTCCCTCTCTTCTTCTAGGAGGCCGACTGCCTCTTGCTGGGCCTGTTCTGCTTCATCTTCGGTGTAAAGCTCGACTCGGGGCGCGTTGTGAAGAAGATCACTTGGCAGAACCGCTTCGGCTCCATAAACCAGAAAGAATGGAGTTCTTCCAGTCGACCGGTTAGGGGTGGTCCTCAATCCCCATAGAACTGGCGGAAGCTCGTCGGCCCAAGCACCTGCCGCGTGCTTGAGATCAGGCATCAGCCGAGGCTTCAGTCCTTTGAGAATCAAACCATTTGCTCTTTCAGCTTGTCCATTCGACTGAGGATGCGCGACCGACGCGTAGTCGACTCGTGTGCCTTGAGAGGCGCCAAAAGCTCTGAACTGGTCTGAATCGAAGTTTGACCCATTGTCAGTGATGATGCTATGAGGGACTCCATATCTGAATGTTAGTCCTCTGACGAAACTGATAGCAGTGCCAGCATCGAGGTTCTTGATAGGCTTGGCTTCAATCCATTTGGTGAACTTGTCGACTGCCACAAGCACATGCGTGAATCCGCTCCTGCCTGTTCTCAGTGGACCAACCATGTCCAGTCCCCAGACAGCAAAGGGCCAAACGACTGGAATGGTCTTCAGGGCTGATGCAGGCTTGTGTGACATGTTGGAGTAGAACTGGCAGCCTCCACATTTGTCGACTATCTCTTTTGCCATCTCATTTGCTCTAGGCCAGTAAAATCCCGCTCGGTATGCTTTAGCCACAATGGTCCGAGAGGACGCATGGTGACCACAGGTCCCCGAGTGGATATCATCGAGGATTATCCGACCTTCTTCTGGTGTTATGCACTTCTGACCGATTCCAGTCGCGCTTTCTCTATACAACTGCCCCTTTATGACTGTGAAGGCCTCGGATCGGCGGATGATCTATCGAGCCTCTTCCTCGTCTTCTGGGAGCTCTTTCCTTAGGATATACGCGATGTACGGTATCGTCCAGTCAGGAGTGATTGCCAAGACTTCCATGATTAGGTCGACCACAGCAGGAACTTTGACTTCAGTCAGATCTGTGGCACTTTTCGGTTGTGGGGCTTCTTCTGTGAAAGGATCCTCCTAGACTGACAGCGAGCGGATGTGCTCCAGAAACACATTGCTGGGAATGGCTTCTCTCTTGGAGCCTATTTTTGCCAGATCATCAGCTACTTGGTTTTTCAGTCGGGGGATGTGATGAAGCTCTAACCCCTCGAATTTCTTTTCTAGCTTTCGCACTGCATTGCAATAACCAGTCATAGCTGGACTTCTGACGTCCCACTCCTTCATTACCTGATTAACCACCAAATCTGAGTCGCCATAGACCATGAGGCGACGGACGCCGAGTGAAATGGCCATGCGCAACCCATACAAAAGTGCTTCATACTCTGCTTCATTGTTGGAGGAATTGAAGTGAATCTGGAGAACATATCTGAGCTTATCTCCTCGGGGGGAGACTAGAACTACCCCAGCCCGGAACCATTCAGCATCTTAGATCCATCGAAGAACATGGTCCAGTGCTCCGAGTGAACTTGAGTCGGAAGTTGCTGTTCAATCCACTCGGCGATGAAATCTGCGATTGCTTGGGACTTGATAGCCTTCTTTGCTTCAAACTTGATATCTAAGGGAAGGAGTTCAATCGCCCACTTGGCCACTCGACTAGTTGCATCTCTGTTATGCAGAATCTCTGACAGTGGGGCGTCGCTGACGACTGTAATGGAGTGGTCAGAGAAGTAATGTGCAACCTTCTTGGTGGTCATATAAATCCCATATACAAGCTTCTGGTAGTGAGGGTATCTTTGTTTTGAAGGTGTCAAGACTTCAGACACATAATAGACTGGGCGCTGAACTCTAAAGGCCTTTCCTTCTTCTTCCCGCTTGACCGTAAGTACTGTACTGACAACTTGCCCTGTGGGTGCAATGTAAAGCAGCAGAGGCTCTTTGCTGATTGGGGCGGCAAGCACCGGCTGGGTGGAGAGCAGAGCTTTGAGCTCTGCAAATGCTGCATCAGCTTCCGGAGTCCACTCGAACTTGTCAGACTTCTTCATCAGTCGGTAAAGGGGCAACGCCTTTTCACCGAGACGAGAAATGAATCGACTTAGGGCGGCCAAGCAGCCTGTAAGCTTTTGGACATCGTGCACGCGAACGGGACGCTTCATCCGGAGTATGGTGCCAACTTTTTCAGGATTGGCGTCGATCCCCCGTTCGGAAACGAGAAAACCGAGTAACTTTCCACCTGGAACTCCAAATGTGCACTTTGATGGATTGAGCTTGATATCGTACCTCCTGAGGTTGGCAAAGGTTTCGGCAAGGTCAGCTCGCAGGTCGGAACCTTTGCGTGACTTGACCACAATATTGTCCATGTATGCCTCCACATTCCGACTGATTTGAGTGAGTAAACACTTCTGAATCATTCTCATGAACGTGGCTCCGGCGTTCTTGAGGCCGAACGGCATGGTGACATAACAGAAGCATCCGAATGGGGTGATGAAAGCTGTTTTGATTTCGTCGGGTCCATACAGACGGATCTGATGGTACTCGGAATAAGCATCTAGAAAAGACAATCTCTCGCACCCCGCAGTCGAGTCGACTATTTGGTCGATGCGAGGGAGAGGAAAATGATCTTTCGGGCAGGCCCGATTGATATGTTTGAAATCAATGCACATGCGAAGTGACTTGTCCTTCTTGGGGACCATGACGACATTGGCGAGCCACTCGGAGTGGTAAATCTCTCGGATAAACTCCGCTGCTAAGAGCCGAGCCACCTCCTCGCCAATGGCTTTCCTCTTCTGGACGGCGGACCGTCGAAGATGTTCTTTCACAGGCTTGAACTTCGGGTCGACTCGTAGACGGTGCTCAGCCAGCCCTCTAGGAACTCCAGGCATGTCAGAGGGTTTCCATGCAAAGATGTCCCAGTTCTCACGGAGGAGCTGGATGAGCGCTTCTTCCTATTTGGAGTCAAGCGTCGTTGAGATGTGAGTCGGGGCAGCATCGGGGTCGGTCGGGTGAATGTGGACTGTCTTTGTTTCACCGGACGACTGAAAAGCTGATTCTGAAGCAGGCTTCTTGGCTCGTAGCAACTCGCTTGGATCGGCAGTCTTTTGGTACTCTTGCAGCTCGACCACTGCCATCTGAGCATCTGCAATCTTTGAGCCCTTCTGAAAGCACTCTTCCGCCTTCTTCCGATTGCCTGTAACAGTGATCACACCTTTGGGGCCAGGCATCTTCAGTTTGAGATACACGTAACATGGCCGGGCCATGAAGCGTGCGTAAGCTGGCCTGCCCAAAATGGCGTGATAAGCACTTTGGAAGTCCACAACCTCGAATGTCAACTTTTCCTTGCGGTAATTCTTTGAATCACCGAAAACCACATCAAGAGCGATCTGGCCGAGTGATTGGGCTTTGTTCCCAGGAATGACTCCGTGGAAACTCATGTTACTGGTGCTGAGCCTGGACATCGGAATGCCCATTCCTTTCAATGTTTCAGCATACAGTATGTTCAGGCCACTGCCACCATCCATCAGGACTTTAGTCAGTCGAGTGCCTTCAACAATTGGGTCGACCACCAAAGCTTGCCTCCCAGGGGTGGCAATGTGCGTCGAGTGATCAGACTGGTCGAATGTGATGGCAGTCTGAGACCACTTCAGGTAACTAGGTGTTGCCAGGGCAACCATGTTCACCTCTCGGTTAATGACTTTCAGTCGACTTTTGCTTTCGACATCGGCAAAAATCATCAGGGTGGAATTGACTTGGGGGTATCCATCGTCACTGTCTTCCTTGTCCTCCACTCTGTCCGACTCTTTTTCCTTATCCTTGGACTGCTTTCCTTGGAACTGCTGGATCAGGAGCCGGCACTGTCGAGTGGTATGCTTTGGGTAAATAAAATTACCCTCTTCATCCTTCTTGGTGTGGATGTGACATGGCAGATCCAAAACATCATTTCCGTCTTGATCCTTGACTTTCTTGGGCTTCCAGGGGCCTTTGGGTTTTCCCTTGAAATTTCCCTGGGTTGCGGCCAGGGCCTCCCCAGGGGCGGCTGGCTCGGCCTTCCGCTTCTGCTTCCGACTGGAATTGCCTTCGGTTTCCTGGGCGACTGCTTTCTGCTTGCCACTCCGGAGTCGATCTTCATCTTCTCTGTTAGCGTACTTGGTGGCAATCTCCATCATCCGATTCAGAGACATCTCTCCAGTTCGACCGAACTTCAGATTCAACTCTCTGTATTTAACACCTTCCTTGAAGGCACAAACTGCTTGATGGTCTGGCACATTCTCAACCGAGTGATGCAGCGTGATCCACCTGTGGATGTATTCCCTCAGAGTTTCATTCGGCTTCTGCACGCAAGACCGCAACTCTGTAAGGCCTGCAGGTCGCTTGCATGTTCCTTCAAAGGTCGTGATAAACACTCGGGAGAGGTCCTCCCAAGTGTAAATGCTGCTGGGTGCTAACTGATTTAGCCACGCTCTGGCCGAGCCCTCTAACATGAGAGGCAAATGCTTCATGCCCACCTCATCATTGCCATCGCCAATCTGTACAGCCACTCGGTAATCTTCGAGCCAGGTGTCAGGCTTAGATTCACCGGTGAACTTGCTGATTCCAGTCGCCAGCCTGAAACTGGGAGGAATCACTGCGGCTCTGATGGCTCGACTGAAACACTCTGGCCCTGAAGCACGTACTCCGCTGCTGGCGGGCGCATCTCTGTTGTGGCCTTCTCGATGAGCTCTGTTCCTGTCAACGAAACCTTGAACGAGGATGGATCTCGCATCAAAGCCTGGGTCTCTGGGGTCGACTGGAATCCTCTGCCCAACACTATGAGGGCGTCTGTCATCTTGCCGTCGAGGCGCATATGACCCACTCCTCGGGGGAGGGGTTGGCACTCGACGTCGATCATCACGGTCGAATCGGTGATCATAGTGCTCATTCCTCCTGTACTGGTCACGCCGGTCACCACGTCCCTCACGCCTCGGGGGCGATCTCGGGCTGTGAGCCGACTCGACTGTATCCGTTGCGACAGATCGACTGTGGATCCTATTCCGCGACTGAGAGACAACGGAATTCTGGTTTCCCGCCGCCCGGAGCAATGCTCTGATCTGTAACAAGCCCCTGCCAGCCTCCGACTGGGAGGGCTGAATCGATTCTGCTATATGGGCCGCGGCGGCCAAATTCTGAACTGGGGTTCGATATACCTGCGTCGGCGGGAAGAGCTGGCGTCGACTAGACTCGGGAGCCCGCTGACGCGCTTGCTCGTCGAGTCCTCGCTGGAGATTCTCCAGTCGAGTGCGCTCGGCCAAGTTGGCCAAATGCGCGTCCTCCAAGGCCCGGGCCTCGGGGGTCTCTCCGACGATAGGAGTGCGGAGCACGTCCATGTTCCGGCGGTGAAGCTCCTCTCGCTGTAATGACGTGAGAGGTTCGGGGAGATACTCATCGTGGGGATGCGACGGATCGCCCCCACCCGCGCCTCCATCAGCGCGAGGGAAACCGGGAGGACTGTGTGTTCCGTCGACCGCCAGAATCTCAGCCGCTGGGTCGCTGCTGTCGCACTCGGATGCGGTCTCCGTGGAGCCAGTCGACAGGTCGAACAGGCCGCAGAGGGATTCGTCGGGCTCGATTGCCGCGACTTGCGGAGTGGCCGACTGGCGAGCCACGGCATGCCTCACCCACCTCTGAAGTCTCGACCGACCGGAGCGCTTGTGCCGGTGGGAGACAAAGCGGGGAGACGATACGGGGGCCGACCGATACTGGGCCGACGGCTGCCGCAGGAGGACGCCACGAACGCATGCGCAGAAATGTGTCGCACCGCGGGAGCGCATCGATGTCGAGTGGCGCCTCCTGAAGCCAGGCGGAGTCATCGACGATGAAGGTGAGCGCACCGAGACGGATCTCGCGGTCCTCCACCAAAACTCCGCAAGAAAACATGATCAAAGGGATCGGAAAAGATCGCAACTTCTCCAACTAAGCGCTAAGATTCCGGCCCCACGGTGGGCGCCAACTGTCGTGGTTCTAACTCTGACAGTGATGTAGGGGGGTGAATATGGAGAGGCTAGATCTTAGCTATGGGAAGTTGTTACACGCGAGGTTTACGAGTTCAGGCCCTTCTCAGAGGAAGTAATAGCCCTACGTCTCGGAGCCCGGAGGCGGTCGACTGGATTATGCGTGTATGGATTACAGGGGTGCGAACCCTTCATACTGAGGAGGGGGTGGCTTATATAGAGTTCGCCGGACCCCTCCTGCCCTCAGTAATGCAGGGTTTAAGGTACATTTAAGATTGGGAGTTTCTGGTAACGTCCCTAATAAAGTGCTATAATGATCATAAAGACTACTTAACAGCCGACCGTTTGCCTGCGGAGTGACTTTAGGTCTCCTGGCAGTCGAGTGGTTGGCTTCATGGTCGAGTGATAGCTTCTTGGTCGAGTGTCTTGAACCCGTCGAGTGGGATACCTTCAAGTCGATTGAAAGGTGACTTCTCCTAGGGGTGTCCTAGGGTAGGACTCTTTGGTCAGGTCTGTGTCCCTACCCTAGGTACATGTCTTCATCACCCGTCACCATTCCACCGCGTTGTGGCTGCCGTGTGCCCAGCCACCGTCCCGGCGACGTCCTCGTCGTCTCCGGCCACGACGCGCCGTCCTAGTGCCGTCCCGGTGCCGTCCACAACCAGTGGGTGCCCCTGCACACTCGCTCCTCCGCGCTCGGCCTCCTCCGCCCCACGCGACCCCGGGCTGGAGCACCGGCCTCCACACCTCATCTTAGCCCCCTTACGCACGCTTTGCTCCCTGGGGCTCTCGTCCGCGGCGATGCGCCGACGGCCCCAGGCGCTGCTCCAACCTACTCCCCTGGGCCTCCTCCATCCTGGCCGCCCCCGGCTTCCGTCGTGGCGCTCCCATGCACGCGGGCATGACAGCCAAGGCCATGGACGCTGCACGGCCAAGACTGGCCATGGATCCCCAGCCTCGCAGACCGTCTCCACCCTACCGGCTCCCCTGCCGGTGGCCCGCCGCCGCCTCCGCCCGCCGCTCTCGCCGCCGGACTCGTCCTCCCGCCATCTGCCACTGCTCAGCTTCGGCAACCATGCCCCCACTCGCGTGCCCCACGCGTCGCCTGGCCGCCTCCGGCCGCGCCCTGCTCCGCCTCAAGCCTCTCGCGGCTCCCAGGAGCACGAGCTCCTCCTCCCCGTCTCCGCGCACTCCCGGCCCCGAACAGGAGCCCCGTGCGCCCACCCTCCGCTCGGGCTCCCCCGCCACTCCACCCGCGCCGAGCCTCTGCTCCGTGCCCGTGCGGGCGTCCGCCCGCCCGAGCTCGGCCTCCGTCGCCGACGCCTCCGTTGCGGCTCACCCCACCTGTCGCCGCTCCGCCCGTTGCGGGCTCGCCCTTGCGTCACCTGCTCTGCTTCATCACGCGCGCATCCTCTGCTCCGCGTACGCACACGCCGGCTCCACCTCCTGCGCGCCCACTCCGCCCACACCACCGCGTCGCTGCGTTGTTCTGCGGTACCTGCGCCGGTGACGCCCGTCCCCGTCCCGCACCAAACTTCGTTGGCCCAAACCACGCCTGCAGCCGCGCGCCCGCGGGACTCATGCCCCCGCGCCACCCGGCCAGCTCCTGCGCTCGCTAGATTCCTCGCAACCCCACCTGCCGACTTTGCGTGCACCGGATTCCCCGCAACCCGGCCTGCCAGCTTCGCCCGCACCGGCTTCCCCGCGACCCGGCCTCCTGCCAGCTCGCCCGCTTCCCCGCAATCCGGCCTGCCGGCTTCTGCAGCGCCCCGGCCGCTGGCTTCCCCGCAACCCGGTGCAGGCTTCTGTCGTGACCCGGCTACCGTTTTCCGCCGCGTCCTGCTCTTGCATGCTGCTCATGCAGAGAAGAAAGAAAAAGAACCCGGCTATGTAAAAAAGGAGTTGCCAGCTGGAAAGTGATGCCGGATGAAAAAATAGACGCCAGCCGAAAAATGTGTGATGGACGTCTTCGGTCGCCTGTGTCACCGCCTGCCAACGCCTGGCCGGCTGGCGAGCCGATCCTCTTCGACGCCTGGCCGGTTTGGTCCGACCGGCTGGGGCACCCCTCGAGCCACCCGGAGGCTCAAAGGCTACACCCAGTGGGCGGGACCTGCCGGCTGCAAGCCGGCAGCCAGCTATCATCAACAACACCCTCCTTGTCTACACGAAAACCAATGTGAGATCCTCACCCGTATATTTTCGCACCGTGCACACAAAACCGGATAACCCCGGGTGACACTCGGGGACCACATCCGCTTCTTTATGGTTGCACTACTGTTCGCCCCGGCGCCAGCTAGTCTCGGCCCGATATGTTTGCTCCTGCAGGCGACTTAGTAGCGCATACTGTACCGAAGGTCCACTCTTAGCCACAGACTGCAGTGCGGCTATCCGGCAAGCGAGAGCAAAAGCTGGAGGTCACCCCACGCGAAAAACGTCTGAGAGAAGACGACTTGGGAAACCTGGCCGTTTCGTTTATGAGTATCTACTCGGTTGAATCCGCTCCTGTAGTCTGATTATTGTATGCTCCACTCCGCGGCCACTCTTCATAACAGCTACAAGAGGCAAAGCCAAAGAGCGGAGGGGACATGAAAAATATTGAAGGGAGCTCGGACGAAACCGAGTCGGCATCCTCTGCATAAGACCTACAATGCTAAAAGCAAA
The DNA here is from genome assembly GCF_002162155.2 of Triticum dicoccoides. NCBI lineage: Eukaryota > Viridiplantae > Streptophyta > Magnoliopsida > Poales > Poaceae > Triticum > Triticum dicoccoides. The sequence continues at coordinate 395,443,768 of NC_041390.1, read as the reverse complement.
ATTTTGATATATCTGCGCGGACTAACCTTGTATTTTGCACGATCATCTCTGCGGGGAACTCCCCTCCTCGCCCTAAGGCTCGAAGGCTACATCCAGCGGGTGAGCCGGCGTGCCCCGCTGGGAAGACGCTGCACTGGTTGCAGGCCCGACGCCAGCTGCAACCGGCATTTTCGACACCACTGTCCGCATCATCAACAACAAGACCCTCAGCCCAACTTTTCCAAAGTTGCCCGAAGGCTCGGAGGCTACACCCAGTGGGCGCGCTCGTGCGCCCCACTCGATTGGCGGACTCCGCGTCCGCGCCCAGCACCCTCGACGTCGCCGTCGGCTTCATCATCAACAGCGAGACCCTCTGCCCAACTTTTCCAAAGTTGCCCGGAGGCTCAGAGGCTACATCCAGTGGGTGCGCTCGCGCGCCCCCACAGGAAGTAGGCCGTGCCAGCTGCAACCCGCAGCTGGCTGTCTTCAACAACATCGTCTACATCAACATCAGCACAAACCCTCCGCCCAACTTTTCAAGTTTCTCGAAGGCTACTATCGGGGGGATAACCCCCGGGTAGTCGCAAGACGGTGAGCCGGACAAGGTGCCCACCTGTTCGGGTCAGCTGCTCCGACTCACGCCCGCGGCCGGCTTCTCCAGCAAGCCGACTACCCGAAGTAAACTACGACGTCCCATTGACATGCACGGACGTGATGGCCGTACCCTGGTTATTGTTGCTGCATAAGCGGACACTATGCATCCATCGTCATCATCATCATCATCATCATCATCATCATCATCATCATCATCTACAGTGCTACACTATCATCTACAGTGCACTGCTCATCCATCATCCATAGTGTATCTTGTCCCTGTGCGTCTGTTGATAAAGACCCCAGGGACTCCTCTCGCTCGGTCATGCCCGCGAACGCTCGTTCTCGCCTCCTTCCCGGATGATAACAACCCGGCCCCACGGCCTTGTAACATTACATTGTACCCCTAGGGGTTGTCCTATAAAACCCCCCAGGATCCCTCAGGCGAACACAGAGAGACTGATCAGTAGAACACACACGTAGCAAGCAACACCCAAGGAGAGGGAGCAGCCTAGGCCTTGGCCTGCCTTCCTTCTTCCTCCATACAGCTCTAGGAGCAATTCTGTACTGATACACATCAACTACACTCGGTAGGACTAGGGGTATTATCTCTCCGGAGAGCCCCGAATCTAGGTATGTCTTGCGTCCCGCGCTCGCTCATGCCGACTTCGCCTCTGGAGCGCACCAGTGCCCTCGAGCCTCCTCCTATCTTTAGCCATCCCTTGGAATCTGCCGTGCTCCCACCACGACATTGTTCCAGCCGCACCTTGTTGTTTCATTCATCAACCTTTATCTAAGTGGCTTCTCACCTTAATGGTCGTGTAATATTAACTTTCAAATTCATTCGTTCAATCTCTGTTCGAATGTTTATTGTGAAGACTATATGTTGCAATTTCTATCTGTTGATTCAGCTTGTCTATATGTCTATTTTGGTTCTAACGGATGTCACCCTCTTCAGGATGGCTCCTCCAATGCGTCTGAATCCGCAACGCAATGGTGGGGATCAAGCGAACCCTCCACCTACGCCACCTCCTCCGCCTCCGGAGGCATGGAAGCTGTTATGGCAGCCACCAACGCCAACACCCAGATGCTTTTGCAACTCTTGCAAGAGCGCATCCAAGGTCAAGGCAACCAAGGGAATCAAGGTGAAGGGCAGTTCAACAATCAACCTCAGTTTGCTACCCTCAACCAGTTCCTTGCAAATCAGCCAAAGTCTTTCAGTAACTGTGTCGAGGCCATGGACGCCGATGATTGGCTCGTGGACATCAACAAGCATTTTTAATGTAGCAATGTCAGGCCTGAGGGCTATGTCAAGTTTGCTTCTTTTCAGCTCAAGGACCAAGCAGCCGATTGGTATCAATAATACAAAGATTCCATAGGAGGTCGAGTGATTACCTGGGATGACTTCCGCGGGGATTTTAAAGGTCATCACATTCCTACAAGTGTTGTCGAGAGCAAGCGTGAGGAATTCCGCAATCTCAAGCAAGGAAGCATGTCCGTGTATCAATACAACATCCAGTTTCAGAAACTTGCTCGCTTCGCAAGGCAGGACGTTCCTAACGAAAAGAGCATGATCTATCATTTCAGGGGTGGCCTTAGAGAGGATCTGCAGTTAGCTCTCGTTCTTGTTGAGCCTACTCAGTTCGATCAGTTCTATAACATGGCCCTCAAGCAAGAAGGTGCTGAGCTCAAGTGGGAGGCTTCAAAGAAGAGAATCAAGGATGCAGTTCACCCTTGTTCTTCCTCACAAGTGGTAGCTAAGCAACATAAGTTCTGGCTTCCACCTCCTCCATTTCGCCAGCCCTACCAGCAGAAGAACAAAGGTGGCCATGGATCTTCCAACCCACCCAACCCAGGCTATCAGAACAAGTATCAGACTCAAGCTCCAAGGTTAAGTGGTCCTCCTTCTTATCATCGTCCACTCTCAGAAGTTACTTGCAACAAGTGTCAGCTGAAAGGTCACTATGCAAATAAGTGCTTCAACCAAAGGTGCCTTCCGCCTCCTCCTCCTATGAGATCTTCAAGCAATGCCGAAGAAAATCAACGAGCCGTATACATTGTCATTGAAGACTGGTTTAGGGGCCCTCGGGTGTCCGGACAAATTGATATGGGCCGGACTGGTGGGCCGTGAAGATACAAGGCAGAAGACCTTTCCCCGTGTTCGGATGGGACTCTCCTTTGTGTGGATGGCAAGCTTAGCATTCGGTTGCATTATTTCCTTTCTCTGTAAATTGACTCTGTACAACCTTAGGCCCCTCCGGTGTCTATATAAACCAGAGGGTTTAGTCCACAGAGGGTAAGAACAAATCACAAAGGCTAGACATCTAGGGTTTAGCCATTACAATCTCAAGGTAGATCGACTCTTGTAACCCCTATGCTCATCAAATACAATCAAGCAGGACGTAGGGTTTTACCTCCATTAAGAGGGCCTGAACCTGGGTAAATATCGTGTCACCCTTGTCTCCTGTTTCCTTCGATCCTCAGACGCACAGTTCGGGACTCCCTACCCGAGATCGACCGGTTTTGACACCGACATTGGTGCTTTTCATTGAGAGTTCCACTGTGCCGTCAACGGAAGGGTCGATGGCTCATTTGATCATTAGCAATGATGTCGTTTCCGGGGAAGCTTTCCTCCCCGGCTAGATTTTCATGTTCGGCGGCTTCGTTCTGCATGCCAACTTGATTGGTCACCTCGAATAGATTGATAGCTATGCACCTGGTTATCAGATCAGTCTCGCGAACCTAAATTATGTCGCCGATATCCGAGGAGACTTGATCAAAGGGTTCGCGGCCCCAACCACCGCTCTGGCCTTTGATCTGGAGCAAACTTCCAAGTCCGAAGATGGGAGTTTGGAGCCCATCAGACTCTTCGCTGCCAACGGCGCTATCGAAGATCCGGAGGCGATTGTTTCCATAGAGAACTCGGATTCAGACTGGTTTCCTCCTATCACTGAAAGGCCGTACTCGCCCCCGGAATATAGCTCTACGGACTCTCGTTTCCCCGTCCAAACCTCGCTCTTAAACGAGTTGCTGGACTTAATGCGATCCCTTGCCATCATAGAGGAATCACCCTTGAATTACGCCCAGCCCGGACTAGGGGTTGAAAGCGAGGAATTTTATGCCCCACCCGCCACCCACTTCATAGCCACTATCGAAGATTTAACCAACATGCTGGACTACGCCTTCGAAGACATCGACGGCATGGATGACGATGCCGGAGACGAACAAGGACAAGACCCGCCGTTTACCGGACGTTGGACGGCCACCTCCACATATGACGTGTATATGGGGGACACACCCAAAGAGGATGGCGGTGATGGCAGGAAGGATCCGGTTGAGGACACGTGTAACACCCCGGATGTAACTTGCCATATTTGTAACTCCGACTCTGCCATTTTCGGCTTTAAGTTATGAGATTCCCTTCGTGGTTGGGTTTTGTCTTTGTTTTGCATTTTGTTCATGTCATGCATTTCATATCATGTCATCATGTGCATCTCATTTGCATATGTGTTCGTCTCATGCATCTGAGCTTTTTCCCCGTTGACCATTTTGCAATCCGACACTCCTACATGCACCGGCGCACCCCTCTTGTCTCTTTTCGTGAGCAGGTGTTAAACATTCTCAGAATGGACCGAGATTTGTCAAGTGGCCTTGGTACACCACCAGTAGACCGCCTGTCAAATTTCGTTCCATTTGGAGTCCGTTTGATACTCCAACGGTTAACCGGGTAACCGCGAAAGCCTCTTGTGTGCTGCAACCCAACACCCCTCCAAAACGGCCCAATAACCCATCCAAAGCACTTCCATGTCCTCCATCGTCAGATCACGATCGTGTGGGTGAAAACGACATCCCATTTGGACACTCCTACCTCCTCCTACCTATAAATATGCGCACCCTCCTCCAAATTCGGGTCCCGAAACCCTAGATCCACCCTCTCCGCCGCCTGACACGTCCGCCCGAGTCGGACGCGTCCGCGCCGCCGCCACGGGCGAATTGCGTATCGCCACGTCACCGCCGCCGTCCCGTGTGCTGTCGAAGCCTGGATCCGCCCCCGCGCCCCGTCTCCTCGCCGCCCACGTCGACCGACCCTGCCGCCTGGCGCCCGCGCCCGGTCGCCGCCGTTCGTCTTCTCCATGCCGGCCGCCGCCTCCGTCGCTATCGGGGATATACCCCGCGGTATGACCCAGCCGGAATTATGACCCGGCCGGACTTGGCGACTCACTAGAGACCTGGCTGGAGCTTGGCGACTCATTGGCAACCCGCCCGGATCTGGCGGTTTACAAGCAACCCGCCTGAACATTATGACTCACTGGTAACCCAGTGGGCGGGTCAGACGGATGATAAGGCCCAAGGCCCAGAAGGCCGGTTCATGTTAACGGTGGGCCAGTTTTTGAGGAAAGCACAAGGAATATTCTCCTACGAAGGAAGCAAAACTAGGACTCCACTTGTAATAAAGTAATCATAATCCAACTAGGACTAGTCATGTAACCCGCCCCTTCAACATATATAAGGAGGGGTAGGGCATCCAAAGAGGGAGAGGCCACAAGAAATAATCTCTAGGGCTAGACACAAAGGGGGAGCCGGCTTATGCGGCGACTCTCTCATGAGCATAATGAGATCTAGCCACAAACACCATGTAGGGCTATTACCGGACGATGTTTCCCGGGGCCCGAAGCTGTCTAAATCCTTGTCTTGTGTGTTGATCCGCTTCGCATCTCTCGATTCCGACCAACCCCTTCAAGCTACCGCATAGATGCGTTGGCCTCACGACTAAGTCATCACACTAGGACATCTGCCGTGACGATTCCATGATAGTTGGCGCCCACCATGGGGCCTGCGCACGGTGGTGTTGAGTTTTTGGAGGAATTTCTTCAGGGATTGAGAAGTTCGTGATGCGCCGTATGAAAAAGAGCCAGCGCAGAAGATAACATCGTCGATGAAAAGTCAAAGCGAGATATACAAGATTTAAGATCAAGGGAAAGTTAGGGTTGCATCGATAGACCAGCGTACATGACCAGATGGTCTGACAAGGCCGGGTTAATTTCAGTTGCCGCTGCAGATCAAATTCAGAGAGACTGCTATTCTCGAGGTGCTATCTGTATATGTGAAGGACTCTAACTACAATCAAGATCGGAAAGAATCAGAGGACCAAACGGCGGCGCGTGAAAAAGAAAAAGAAAAGGAAAACAAAAACAAGGACGCAGGACGCATCACAGCCGCACATATATTGGGACAGATGTGCCTGATGCAAACTGTTGCCTCTGCTCCCGTCAAATCAAACTCCGTGCGAAAGCAAAAACTGCAGTCCTGTAGACTCATCGGGTCGCAGGGGGGGAGAGCAGGAAAAACAAAGAAAAGAAAGGAAGGGAACCGGGTCCCTATACAATTTGGCCAGCCATTGCTGCTATCTTCTTTACCAAAATCAATCTATTCGATGCAACACAGGCCGATGCAATTATGGACAGAGGTCAAATTAGTACACGCGACTGCGGTCGTGCATCAAAGTCCATGTACAGGCAAAAGAAAAACATTATTCAGTGGTGATGGCAGCAACACAGTCTACATGCATCAAGTAGTATTTATGTGCAACAAGCCCGTCAACACCACTCTTAAAGGCATTCAAAGGGCAATCATTAGGCTAGTCATAGTGGGAGTAACTTAGCAAGTAACATAGCGTACTCCGAGAAATTTTTGCTTATGTGGCATGTAGTTAATGAGAAGTGGTAACATAATATGTTACTGTAACATAGCGTTTTCCAAGACAAGATGAGTCTACAAGCTAATTAATGAAGTCCTCTATGACACTACTACTATGTTACTTTGCACTATGAAGGTAGTAACTTAGACTAGTGTCATATGCATGACACTATTATAAGTTACTCTCCACTATGACCAGCCTTATTTAAAAAAAGAGGGGGTCAGGATACACGGACGTGGGTTTTCCAAATCCACCACAACCTGGAGACGGATGCAGTCGTGACGCAAAGCTTGGACTCCTCTACTACTGCTATATGGTTGCAGCTGCGGATAGAACCGCCGACCACCATGACCCGCCCGTGCTCCACCGGATTTCCACCGCTGCTTGCATAGCCTTGAGCGGTCCATTGTTCGGCGTCGATTGAACCGCCGGACGCTGTCGTTACCCGCAGCCCCGTCACCTTGCCCAAACCGCCGTGCTCCATCTCACTGAAGGCCTCGCTCCTCAGACCCGCCATAAGCATAAGGCTGCTACTACTCCACGTGAGCCCCGTGTTACTGTCGTTACCGCGGCATCACTGTGAGCCGACTGCTACTACTCCACGTGAGGATAAGGCTATATGTCGCTCATGCGACAAAAATACCATGTGATATCCTTTCTGTTTATGTGCCTTATCAGCACAATTTAAATTGTTTGAGGACAAACAAACTACTCTCCTATGTGGTATTGTTTCGCAGGACTATTATTCATTACAACGGTGTCGTAAAGGGGCGTGTGCTAATATTATTTTTGCACTAGCGCGTTCGTGTCATGCTGCTGAACGGATACATGCGCAAGTCGCCGCCCCTGCTACATCAATACACGTGGCTGACTAGCTATCCGCACCCGCGACCGACTCGCCCGTGTCTGTGCCGTTTCCAAAGTCGCGGCTGACTCGCCCGTCCGCGCGGCTTATCACACATGTGATTGATTCGTTCGTCTGCACCGGCTTGTAATGTCGTGACCGGCTCATCTGCTCCCGCGGCCGACTCACCCGTGATTGATTTTAACTTCAACATGGTGATCATCAACTCCGCGGTAGATAATTACTGGCCCGGCATATTAGGTGAAATCCATCCAGTATATTTTTATATTATATATTGCTTTTATTTAAAAGAGCAATTACTCTGGCTTGCAAGTTCTCCAATGTAGGGCAAGTTATATCACTGAGCTATTGAATGATTAATACCAGATTATATCACGGTCAAATATGGAGAATCTCAAGACAACTCCTCAAGTCGCCATGAAGACTCGGGGGCTACGATGACATGACTCAGTAAATGACTGCCAATTTAAAGAAGATTCAAGAACTCCAGATCATTGGAGGGAAAAATAACCCAGCCCCAGAGGCTACTGCCTTATTGGTGAATATTAAGGTCATCAGAAAATTTCTGGCTTAAAAAGAAGGATTCTAGTTCAAGAGAAATCTGTCTCCCACAAAGCACTGAAGCTCTCAATATCCGGTTTAAAATCCGGCTCAAGGTAAACCTGTCTCCCACAAAGCTTTGAAACTCTCAGTATCCGGTTCAAAATCTCGGTTCGAGACGAATTTATCTCTTGCAAAGCTTGAGTTCTCAGGAAAAATTAAAGGGACCAAAGAGAGTCTGTTGCAAGACACAACTCAAACATAGGTACCCTACTTCAAAAGACCATTGGGGGCTGATTGTATTTGAATCTAGCTTAACCCCTTTTGGGTCTGACTTTGATCGTATTTGAATCAGAGTCGTTATAAAAACTCTCAAGGTCATTTGGGGGCTTCTTGTTCAAACATAGGTCGTATTCGAACCAAAGAGAACATAGCTGTCGGTACCCTCTTGATCGGTGCAATGCCAAACCCACCAGGGGGCTTCTTGATCGTATTCAAATCATAGCTTAACCCCTTTTGGGTCCGACTTTGATCGTATTCGAATCAGAGTCGTTAGAAAAAACTATCAAGGTCATTTGGGGGCTTCCTGTTCAAACATAGGTCGTATTCGAACCAAAGAGAACATAGCTGTCGGTACCCTCTTGATCGGCGCAACGCCAAAGCCATTGGGGGCTGTCGGATTTTGGGTTCCGGCAGACCCTTGAGGTTTGAACACTGGGGTGCGCGCGAAGGTCTCTCCCCTACCGATCTACGCACGATCCCCTCGCGTGATTTGAGTTGGAAACAACGAACAACACAAGGGACACAAGGTTTATACTGGTTCGGGCCACCGTTGTGGTGTAATACGCTACTCCAGTGTGTGGTGTGGTGGATTGCCTTAGGGGCTGTTGAGGATCAGTACGAAGGAAGAACAGCCTCGCGAGAGGTGTTCTTGAGCTGGGGCGATGAACTGCTAGGGTGAGTTCAGTTGCCTCTCCCTCTCTCTCTGCTAGGGTTCTACCAGATTTCTAGATGTCTTCTCCCTAGATGGCCCCCCTCTACTCTGTGGTGGCTAGCTCTATTTATAGTGTCCCTGGGCCTCTCCCCAAATAATGAGAGGCAAGGGCGCCAACAATTGGCCATTTTGAAGGGGAACATGTAGTACAAGTTATCCTGACCAAAGGTGGTCTTCGGCTGCCAAAAGTACTGGTGATGACGCCGTCTTGGGCTTCACGGTGACCTCCATCCTGCCGCTCTGCTGGTCTTGGTCTTGTTGCACCGGAATGGCAACCTTTGCCTGATGCCTTGGCCCGCGCTTGCCCCCTTTGCACCAAAGGGGAAACAAGGACACTGCGCAGGCCGGCGCCCGCCTGGTCTCGATCGTCATGGCTTGCGTCACAGGTTCCTCGCGAGGTACCCCTGCCTTGATCTCTCCGCCTCCTCGCGAGCCTGCCTGATGAGGCTGCCTCTGAGGAAGCTTCCCGTTGTCCGCCCCGCGAGGCTTGGCCCCTCGCGAGGGTCTTGAGCTTGAGCTGATGAAGATGGGCCGTGCTGGGCCCCTACTTGAGCCACGCCGCAGGCCGCAGGCAGGCAAGTCTAGGGACCCCCGTTCCCAGAACGCCGACAGTAGCCCCCGGGCCCAAGGCGCGCCCGGGCTTGGCCTGGTAGGAAAGAGAAGGGGCGAGCGCGAAGCACCATGGGCCCCAAAAGCCTGCGGCCTTGGGCGCCGCGTGGCGATTGATTGGGCGTGGGCATCTGCGCTTCCCCATGACGCCTTGTTGCGTGCCCGGCTAAGCGGACCCGCAGTTGCACATAGTCGTTCCTCCTTTCCGCTACTCGCCCGCCTCCTATCTTTCCTTCTTCTTTGAGCTCCAGCCTCCACCGCCAATCCGGCCCGAGTTCTTCCTCCTCTTCACCGCCATGGCACCGACGAAGAAGGGAAGGGGAAAGAAGCCCACGCCTTCGCCCCACACACCTCTAGCCTCGACCCCCGCCGTCGCCCGGTCGATCATACTCAATCCAGAAGCTTTGGACAAGGTCCGCTCCGCCCTTGCAACTATCTTCAATGAGTGCGGCAGGACCACGGCCTGGCCTGCGTCCCATGCCTCCCTTGATAGGGTCGTCACGGAGGTCCGATTCTTCGCCGATGCTCTATGGGTGGGTCTGGTTCCCCCCTTTTCCGCCTTCTTCAATGCGGTGCTCTCCCATTATCAGATCCATATGATGCACCTCGGGCCAGAGTCCATTACCCTTCTGGTTGCTTTTCTTTTGTTTGCGAGGCGATGATAGGCATACCTCCTTCCATTGCCCTGCTGCGCCACTTCTTTTCCTTACGCATGAGCGACCCCACTCAGTGCTCAGGGTGCGTGAGCTTCTTCGCCGTGCCAGAGACGGCCGCTTCAGGGATCAACTTCGGCCTTCCTCCTCCTGAGGCCAGGTTCAGAGAGCGGTGGCTATACGTGGACGTTGGAGTGCCCAACCTTCTGCTCTCGCACCCGACCTCGCCTGCTGCTCCTCACGAGGGTTGGGACCACGAGGTGCTCGTGAGCCCCCGGCTCGCCTTCATTTGGCGCCGCTTCTAGAGTTTGAGGGCGCTCAATGTGACTGCGCCCAAGGTGGTGAAGGAGTTCCTCCAATGTCGCATTGCTCCTCTTCAGCACCACTCTCGCCGTATGTGGGACTTTGCGGGGCATAGAGACCGCATGTGGCTTCAGGAGGAGGACTTGGTGCCTGAAGTGCTGCAAACGGTGCTCAAGGTCTTGACTGGCGATCCTTCCCCAGGCAGCCTTCGGAGTAATGGCATCCTCTTGTATCTTTGCTCCGGCAGGGCCGATTTTGTCAGGCAGATGCCCAGCTTTGATGAGTGGGGACTGCGCCCTGCTGGCTTCATGGGGCCCCGCGAGAACCCAGCCGCCATGGTTGCTTCGCCTGCCGCCCACAGCGGTCCTTCCTCGGGCGACAGGGCGGGGAGACGAGAACTGGCGAGAGTTGAGGCGTCCGATGTCGAGGCGCTGACGCCGCAAGAAGTCTTGAAGGCGGCGTCTCCCGGGGCCCGCCCTGGAGCGGCGGCGGGTGCGGAGTTGCGGCCTGTGGTTCCTGAGGCCGGGGCTCCTGAGCCCCCAGCCGTTCCTCGCGAGGCGACGCCTAACGACGCCCCCAGGCTGACTCCTCCAGCGCTAATCACCTTGGCGCTTCTTCCGCACCAGGGGCCAACCCGTGCGCCGAGCACTTGGGTCAGTTCCGCGTAGACTTCGAGGCCCTCCGCAAGAGGAAGGAGGCCTTGGGTGGCAACGACCGCCCTTGTCGCTTGTTGAAGCACAGGAAGTACTTTGCCATGGATGAGTAAGCCTTCTTCTTCCCTTGCTTGTTCGCTTTGCTATCCCTGCGACTGATTGTGGCCCTTTTAGGCCCTGCCCTGTGGAACCTGTCGAGCCAGCCCGGGAGCCATCCCCCCAAGCTTCGCCTTCTCCGCTGGCTCTGGGCTCGCCGAGCTCGAGCGGCACCCTACTGCCGGACCAGTTGGTGGAGTGGTCCATTCCATAGGGCACCTCGAGCCTGCGCGCCTGCTATCCTTTCTTCATGAATCCTCCTGGGCACATCTGGCTTGCCCCGCATTCCTCCTCTGATCATTGATCGTGAATGGCTGAAGTTCATCTTCGGTCCTCCTCCGTGGGCGGGCCGACGCCGGGCCAGATTCCCAAAGAGGTTAGTTTGGCGATGGCTAGGGCGCCAGCCCCCAGCCCCGCGCTGAGAGGAGGCCAGCCGCCCTGGGGCCCTCCGCATGCTCCGGTGGAAGAGGGTGATGTAGAAGACGTGCTCAGGCGTGCTCGGGAGCGGCGCGCCCTTCGCGAAGAGTTCCTCCAGGGGGCGGTGGATGCGGTGAGATGGATCGGGGCAGAGCTTGCTGACGAGGATGCGCGCCTCGAGGCCGAAGGTTTGCGCCTTGCTGAGGAGAGGTGCAAACTAAAGGTAGCCGTCGCCCTCGCGCATCATCAATGTGATCTTGACAACGCGAAGGCTGAAGCGTCGCTGGCAGCTTCGCGGGAGGCCTGTTCCCTGGCCGTTGAGGAGGCTCGGGAGGCAGACCGACGGTGCAAGGATGCGGAGGAGCGCGCACGAGAGCTCTAAGCCTGGAGCAACTCCCTGGAGCAGCAAGTGGAATTGCGCCAGGCGGCCCTTGAGTCGATGGGGATGGCCTCTGTTGACTGGGCGGAGCTTCTGAAGCGCGAGGAGGTGCTGACGCTGGAGGCCGCCGAGCGCAACCTTGACCTTGAGCGGTTGGAGACGAGGGAGCGCCTGGTGGCCCGGGCGAAGGATGACGTTGCCGCACGCGAAGCCCGAGCCCATGAAGAAATTGATCGCCGCGTGGCGGAAGCTCGCTCGGCCTTCGAGCGCGAATATGGGACGAGGTTGGGGCTGATCAAGGTCAAGGCCGAGGGCAGGACCGCAGCCCTCAGGGCCAAACTGACCGAATCGACGCGGCGTGCGGACTCCTTCGCAGCCGCCCTCAGCGCGGCGCAGGCGGAGCTGTTCTCTTCCCGGGCCGAGCAGCTTCTTCTTCAACAGAGGGTCAATGACGCCGAGGCCGTCGTGCAACAGAGTGAGGACGAGCTCCGTCGGCGGCGGTTCTGGAGCATGTGCATGCCCCCATGCTTCAAACGCTCCGAGAGAGGGCCAACACAGCTTTGGGCTATGTCTCCGAGGCTGCCGCTAGGGAGCCGCACGAGGTCAACTACGCTGGCAACCTCCAATTTTTCACCGATGTGGTGACGCTTCTGGAGAACCAGTCCAAGAGGTCCCGTTGGCTTGTCGAAGAGAGGAGCCCAGCCTTGCTCGGGCATGCCTTCTCCCGCGTTTTCAGCCATCTGCAGGACAAGGACCCCCACTTCGACTTCGACGCTGCCATCGCACCCGTGCCCATTGCCGTCCGGGGCGACCTGGCGCGGTGGGTGGAGGACAACATGGACGCCCTCGTCAGGGCCTTTGCATCTGATGACGACGGCGTGGTCGTGGGTGCCAATGAAGGCGACGTTATGGACGTGCCTGGCGCTGATGGAGATGCTGGCGGCGGTGGTGACAATGCCGACGACGCCAGTGATGCCTCTGAGGATGCCCAAGACGCGATGAGTGATATGTCCGACTGACCGCGCATTACTGCCGATTAACCTGCACGAAGAAAGTTCGGGCTTGGCCCTGAAGGATGTAAGAGCATTTTGGGAGGGGAAGCCCCTCATGTAAAGGTTTGCAATTAGTACTCTGGTAAGCATAATGTTGTATGTGAATGTAGCCGCTGGCCCGGTGATGGGTCAGCTGACTTGTGTACCTTCCGACCCCGACGAGTCCCGGGCGGGCCTGCGGGGGCCGCTGCACCTCGGGTGTCTTCTGATTAACTTGTGGATCCCGCGATGAAAACCTCCGGAAAGGGTGCGGTAACAATGGTCCTGGTTGTGAACGTGCCTGGCCCAACCCGGCTCGCGAGGGGGGCAGCCGATGTTAACCTTGGGCGCAAAGCCAAAACCAAAACGTGAGAGATTGCTCGAACGAGACTAAACACCCCTTCCCCCAAACACATGCAAGCACCGATCTCAAATCCAACTCAAGTCCAAATCGAAGAACTTCGTCAACAAGGAAAGTCAAAAGCAAAAGGCCGCGTCCAGCACCTAGTCTAGTCTTCAACGTCTTCTCACCAGCGCGGAGCTAAGTGCTGCCACTGGGCGTGGGCGGGAGCCCTCGAGGCTCGAGGGCGGCTCTCCGGAGACTCCGGGGCGTGTATAGCCCCACTCATTATTATGTGAGAGTGTCACGGGGCGGCGAGCTTCACAGGCACTGGGCCTTCTTCATAGGTACTGGCCTTGCTTCATATTGCCAGACGAGGGCCCTGCCTTGTGCCACACTCTGCCACCATCGACGGCGACCGGAAACCAGGACGACGCCAATGAGGCAGAGCGGTCGCCAGTGGTTCCCCCGAGGACCACGGGTCCCCTGCTGGGGGCAGGCCTTGGGGCACCTCCTCGACAGGGGGCCTACCTCCTGAGAACGCCTTGCTCCGACCGCCGCGGTGATGAACCTGAATCTCGGCCCCTCTCCTGCAGCCTCCCGCGCCCTCCTCCTGAGGGGTATGAGGCTGCAGAATTGGGGCAGCCACCTGCTGCGGAGACCTGTATCTCCTGCGACCCATGGTTAGCATAAGCTTGCTCCTGAGGGATGAGTGGTACCCGATAGTTGTCGGCGACGGTGCGGTCGTCGAGGTTCTCCTGGGGTTCTTGAAAGAGCTCAGCTCCTGGCGTCTCCTCGCCCCAGCCTGGCCAAAGGAATGAGCCATGATCTTCTTCCAGCGTGCACCCCTGATCCACCATGCGGGGCACATAAGCTTCTGGGGTCACCTCCCCGTGCGCCTCGCCGTAGCATCCCGTATGCCATACAGCCTGGCTTGGAGCGCCGTCTTGGGGTGATGCGCGGCGGTCCGCCGAGGCCGAAGGATGCGGCGTGCACCCCCTCGCCGGCCTGAGAGTGGCTGGCGTGACTTGCCGCCCAGTGCCGGCGGAGGTGTTGGCGTTCGACGGGCCCTGGAGTCCGCTGGAAGTTGCGCGCATGCGCACGATGCCACCATGCGGCCCGCCTTGGGTCTGGGGTGGCAACTGGACGCAGAAAGGAGGTGTTCCTGAGGCGGCGGCGTCCAGGAGCTCGGCTACTCGCTCCAACAACACGTCACGGCCGCCTTCCAGCAGTCGGCACCGTAGCAGCTCTCGGGCCACCGTGAGCTCGGCCCTGGAGTTTGCTTGCTCCCGTCGGGAGTACGGTGCTATGGCCGCGGCATGGTCTGAGGCCCTTGCTGTGGCCCGCACCTGCCGTGGTGTGAGGGCAGGCGGCATCTGGCCGCGTCGCCCGCGCCCCGTAGCGCCTTGCGGAGCGCGGGCTGCCTGAGGCGCAAGGTTGAGGTCGCCCTGGGCTGGTGCCATGGCGTGGGCGGGTCACGCTGCTCAGCGGTTGGCGGTGGCAGTCGGGTCGCCTGACATCTGAACGGCGAGGCGACGGAACGTGATGCGGAGGAAGAAAGATTCCGGCACACACCTACCTGGTGCGCCAAATGTCGGATTTCGGGTTCCGGCAGACCCTTGAGGTTCGAACACTGGGGTGCACGCAGAGGTCTCTCCCCTACCGATCTACGCCCGATCCCCTCGCGTGATTTGAGCTGGAAACAACGAACAACACAAGGGACACAAGGTTTATACTAGTTCGGGCCACCGTTGTGGTGTAATACCCTACTCTAGTGTGTGGTGTGGTGGATTGCGTCAGGGGCTGTTGAGGATCAGTACAAAGGAAGAACAGCCTCGCGAGAGGTGTTCTTGAGCTGGGGCGATGAACTGCTAGGGTGAGTTCAGTCGCCTCTCCCTCTCTCTCTACTAGGGTTCTACCAGATTTCTAGGTGTCTTCTCCCTAGATGGCCCCCACTACTCTGTGGTGGCTAGCTCTATTTATAGTGGTCCTGGGCCTCTCCTCAAATAATGAGCGGGAAGGGCGCCAACAAATGGCCATTTTGGAGGGGAACAAGTAGTACAAGTTATCCTGACCAAAGGTGGTCTTCGGCTGCCAAAAGTACTGGTGATGACGCCGTCTTGGGCTCCACGGTGACCTCCGTCCTACCGCTCTGCTGGTCTTGATCTCGTTGCACCGAAATGGCAACCTTTGCCTGATGCCTTGGCATGTGCTTGCCCCCTTTGCACCAAAGGGGAAACAAGGACACTGCATAGGCCGGCGCCCGCCTGGTCTCGATCGTCATGGCTTAAGTCACGGGTTCCTCGCAAGGTACCCCTGCCTTGATCTCTCTACCTCCTCGCGAGCCTGCCTGATGAGGTTGCCTCTAAGGAAGCTTCCTGTCGTCCGCCCCACGAGGCTTGGCCCCTCGCGAGGGTCTTGAGCTTGAGCTGATGAAGATGGGCCGCGCTGGGCACCCACTTGAGCCACGCCGCAGGCCGCAGGCAGGCAAGTCTGGGGACCCTCATTCCCAGAACGCCGACAAGGGCTACATGATCGTATTCGAATCCTAGCTTAACCCCTTTGGTCCGCTTTACTGATCGTACTCGAATCAGAAGCCTCAAATTTTTCTCTCTGTTTGACTTAAGTTTTTGAAAACAGTCTTTTGGGTTTGTCTTGAGATTTTTTATTCACATCTGAAGCATATATATGTGGTTTCGATTAACCCGTCCTGGTTTTTGGCGTTAAATCTCCAGTATGTTTAGGATTGAATGGCCTTAATTCTAGTCTTTTCCATACTTGCGTAAAGACTATATTATGTTTGGGTTGTTTCCCGCCCTGGCTTTTGACGTTAAGTCGCCAGGGCGTATGTTGTTTAAACTCTGTGCAGGATTTGCAGAACGATGACTTATATAAATGCTTAAGTCCAAGATATTCATTAAAATTGATGCTTCAAAATGATTATCCGTTCTGGATTTTCTCAAAGGCTATAAGCCGTCGGGTTATAAAAATTCCGGCTTACAATGGAGGCATATTAAATCGCCATCGGCCAAGAGCCGTCGGGTATTTAAACTCCAGATTTACTTATCAACAAATAATATTTTCAAAAGTCGCTTTAGCGCAATGGATATTATATTATCAATGGATATGATTTATTCTACAATGTAAGGAATAGTCCCGAGTCGCTGCAGGCTTACGACCCGACACTTGGGGGCTACATTATTCAAATTGGGATTACATCAAATATGCAAGTCTCATGTCGCTGCAAGCATGCACCATGACACTTGGGGGATAATGCAAAGTCATTTTTTGCTCACTTTATTGAAGACCCGACTCATCACATTGTAATGAACCGGCCCTTGGGGGCTACGAATTGCTCTTGTCAAAAATTCAAGGTACACAAGCCTTATTCCATTATAGTGAAGAATCCACTGCTTAGTTGGTAAAGCACGAAGCTCTTAAACCTTGTGGACATGGGTTCAAGCCCCATGATGGGGGTTACATCATGTAAGGTTATTTTCAACAAAGTTTATATAAGGTCCCATCTCAATATTATCTTACTAAGCCGGCCCTTGGGGGGTACACATTGCTGCTTGAATCTATATGATCATACATACAAAGTCCCTGCTCATTATTCAATAATGACCCAGCCCTTGGGGGCTATGCCGGTTGAAGTTTTTATGAGCATAAGACAATTACAAGTCCCAGGTTGATGCAAGCATGGCAACCCGGCACTTGGGGGCTACATATGTGGAATATTCAGTTTGACTAGTGAGTGAGATGAACAAACCGGATTTCTCCAAAGTTGCAGCATTTATATTGAAGCAAGTCTTAAAGATATCATTTTATTCTCTGCTCAAGACTTGGGGGGCCACAGATAACACGGATATAAGAGAAATATTTTCAAAATCTCAGTTTTTGAGCAAACCAGATTGACCAGGCGTCACTAATCATTATGACCCGGTGTCTGCAACAATCATAACCCGACGTCGACAACAACTATGGCTCGGTACTATTAATATTTACAAACCGGCAATTTTGGTAATATTAAGCTGGCAAGCTTTACATCTTCAAGCCGGCTGAAAGTCAGATGAATATTTCAAGACCAATATTTTTTAAGCCGGCACTTTGGAAGGCGACTCAAGTGGATTATTTCTTACAATATTTCTCTACGAGAGACCAATGTCAGCAAATTGACTCTGAATCTGGCTTATTGACCCAGATTTTCTAGAAGGAGGAAATGACAAGGACTTAAGGATGATCAGGTGCCGGTTAACAAGAATTCTTAACCCGGAGCCCAACCTGTCAATTTTGTTTCTTGTGTTTATTTTGCAGCATAAGTTTACCATGGATAAATCCAAGCTAAACTGGGGGGGCTAATGTCGGGGATATACCCCACGGTATGACCCGGCCGAAATTATGACCCGACCGGACTTGGCGACTCACCAGAGACCTAGCTGGAGCCTGGCGACTCACTGGCACCCCGCCCAGATCTGGCGGTTTACAAGCAACCCGCCTGAACATTATGACTCACTAGTAACCCGGTGGGCGGGTTAGACGGATGACAAGGCCCAAGGCCTAGAAGGCCGGTTCATGTTAATGGTGGGCTGGTTTATGAGGAAAGCACAAGGAATATTCTCCTACAAAGGAAGCAAAACTAGGACTCCACTTGTAATAAAGTAATCATAATCCAACTAGGACTAGTCATGTAACCCGCCCCTTCAACATATATAAGGAGAGGCGGGGCACCCAAAGAGGGAGAGGCCACAAGAAACAATCTCTAGGGCTAGACACAAAGGGGGAGCCGGCTTATGCGACGACTCTCTCATGAGCATAATGAGATCTAGCCACAAACAACATGTAGATCTATTACCGGACGATGTTTCCCGGGGCTCGAAGCTGTCTAAATCCTTGTCTTGTGTGTTGATCCGCTTCGCGTCTCTCGATTCCGACCAACCCCTTCAAGCTACCGCATAGATGCGTTGGCCTCACGACTAAGTCCTCACACTAGGACATCTGCCATGACGATTCCATGATAGTCGCCGACCGCCCTCGTCCGCCGCCGCCCGACGTCGGGGCGCGCCGCCGCATCGCCCCAAGCCGACCGCCCGCGTCTCCCCGGCCACCTCTCCACTCCGGCGACTCCCTCCTCCACTCGGGATCCGGCTGCTATCCTCTCCCTCCCCAGCGAGTACTCTGGTGAAACTCGGTTCGCGCGCCACGAAGAACCCTAGATCTGGAAGGTTGCTTTTCTTCTAAGTCCCAAACATTTTCATGCCCTGTTCATTGCCCCATAACTCCATGACCGTAGCTCCGTTTCATGCATATGAGATATCGAAATGTTCATTGTGAGGTGCTCTTCATTTCATTCCATTGTGGCATGCTTGTTTGAGTTCATATTGATGCCCTAATCATTGATGCGAGAGTGCTATAAAATGTTTACTGCTGCTACTTATCAGATTATGATGATTTGTCATTTTTGTCATATTGGTTGTGTGCATCATATGGGCATGATCTCTACATGTGTTTTGATCTATGTCCTGCCATCTTTGCAGGGGTGCTTGCCATGTATTTTTGTGATCAATGTGGTGACTAGCACAATCATGCAAACTAGCCTTCGTGATATTGCTGTTTTCAGAGACTTAGGATTTTGCTAAGTCTTGTGCCTGCTGTTATTTTTATGCCATGTAAACTTGATGCTATAGTGATATCCATGCTTGTTTTGATTATCTTAAGTAAGGGTGTTTTGAACACATGGTTATGCTATATCCAGCCATGCCCCTTTTTGCAATTAAGGAGTGCCCTAGAATGTCTTAATCTTGCTCTACTTTTGCTATAAAATGTTCCTGGTAGATTGTTTACATGTTAATCAATTTTGCCATGGTTGTTGCTAGTGATCCATGCATGCTATGAACTTGATCTTGCCATGGTTAGCTTCATGAACATGTCCTCTTGCTGATGCTATGCTTGTTTTTTCATGCATGCCTTGTGGTGAGGATTTGAGCTCGCAAAGATGCCTTCATAATTCTGTTTATGCCATGCTCTGTTTTCTGCTAAGTCTGAACCTGTTAATAAAACTTGCTATGTTTACATGGGTGCCATCATATCTTCTCTATGATTTAGCCATAGCTCAGTGTTCATGTTTTGTCAAGCATCACTTGTACATCAATACCATATGCTTTGTTGCTATGTTGGAGTGCAGTACCTTAGTTTCTTGTTGCATTCTAGATGGCAGCGTGCTATTAATCGCAGGATTGTGCCCTTCTTGTTTTGCTTGCCATTTGCAAACCGTGCGTCCGTTTCCGGCGATCTTTATATCTATTTAGACTTAAATCATCTCATCTTTCTAGCGGCAAACTTGCTTTGCCAAGTTGATGCCTTGATCATTCTTTCCCTTCTGTAGCACGCATATGCAATGCATATCATGCCATGTTTTGCATCATGTTGCTTGTGCATTGCACCGTGATTGATTGTTGGTCCTTTGCTTGTGTTCTTGCTTTAGGTAGAGCCGGGAGACGAGTACATGATCGAGGAACCTGTTGAGTACGCTAACGAGGATCAAGATTTCGACAACTCTGAGAACTTTGCAGGCAAGATGACCATACCCTCGAAATCACTTCTATCTTTGCTTGATATGCCGTGCTACCTACCACTTGTTTATCATGCCTCCCATATTGCCATGTCAAGCCTCTAACCCACCTTCCTAGCAAACCATTGTTTGGCTATGTTACCGCTTTGCTCAGCCCCTCTTATAGCGTTCCTAGTTGCAGGTGAAGATGAAGTTTGTTCCTTGTTGGAACATGGATATTGTTGGGATATCATTATTATATCTTTTTAATTTAATGCATCTATATACTTGGTAAAGGGTGGAAGGCTCAGCCTTATGCCTGGTGTTTTGTTCCACTCTTGCCGCCCTAGTTTCTGTCATACCGGTGGTATGTTCCTTGATTTTTGCGTTCCTTACGCAGTTGGGTGTTATGGGAATCCCTTGACAGTTCGACTTGAATAAAACTCCTCCAGCAAGGCCCAACCTTGGTTTTACCATTTGACATGTAAGCCTTTTTCCCTTGGGTTCTGCAGACTCAAGGGTCATCTTTATTTTAAACCCCCGGGCGAGTGCTCCTGTGAATGTTGTTCCTACCTGTCAGCCGTCGGTGGCCACCAGGGGCAACTCTGGGTTGGCCTACCGGAAGCTTGGACAATCCGGTGTGCCCTGAGAACGAGATATGTGCAGATCCTATCGGGATTTGTCGGCACATTCGAGCGGCTTTGCTGGTCTTGTTTTACCATTGTAGAAATGTCTTGTAACCGGGATTCCGAGTCTAATCGGGTCTTCCTGGGAGAAGGAATATCCTTTGTTGACCGTGAGAGCTTGTGATGGGCTAAGTTGGGACACCCCTGCAGGGTTTGAACTTTCGAAGGCCGTGCCCGCGGTTATGGGCAGATGGGAATTTGTTAATATCCGGTTGTAGAAAACTTGACACTTAACTTAATTAAGATGAATCAACCGCGTGTGTAGCCGTGATGGTCTCTTTTTGGCGGAGTCCGGGAAGAGAACACGGTCTTGTGTTATGCTTGAACGTAAGTAGTTTCAGGATCACATCTTGATCACTTATAGCTTCTCGTCCGTGCTTTGCTTCTCTTCTCGCTCTCTTTGGCGTATGTAAGCCACCATATAAGCTAGTGCATGCTGCAGCTCCACCTCACTACCTTTTCCTACCCTTAAGCTTAAATAGTCTTGATCTCGCGGGTGTGAGATTGCCGAGTCCTCGTGACTCACAGATACTTCCAAACAGATGTAGGTGCCGATGATGCCAGTGCAGGGGACGCTACTGAACTCAAGTGGGAGTTTGACGAAGACTTGGGTCGCTATTATGTTTCCTTTCTTGATGATCAGTAGTGGAGCCCAGTTGGGACGATCGGGGATCTAGCATTTGGGGTGGTCTTTCTTTATTTTGGTTCCGTAGTCGGACCTTTGTTTGTACCTTGGTTGATGTATGGATTATTTATGTATTGTGTGAAGTGGCGATTGTAAGCCGACTCTTTATCCCTTTCTTATTCCGTACATGGGATGTGTAAAGATTACCCCTGTTGCGACATGCCTACCATGCGGCTATGCCTCTAAGTCGTGCCCCAACACGTGGGATATATAGCCGCATTGTGGGTGTTACAAGTTGGTAATCAGAGCCTTCCCCGACTTAGGAGCCCCCTTCTTGATTGAATCGCTGACGTTGTTGTGTCTAGAACAAAATGTTTTGCGTCTTAGGATTATATATATCGGAGAGTAGGTTTCTTTTCACTCCTCGGTCCCTTTGTCACTCTGGTGAGGCCTCCTGACGTAGAGTTTTTACCCTTCTCTCCTCAAATTTCATGAAAAAAATTTAGGATCACGCGGGTATCTTGGAATCGTTCTGATAGTCTTATGACGAGAACATTGTTCTTGGTGCCTCCTAACATTTAGGGGTTGTGGCAGTGTCCCGGGGAGTTGAGCTCCGAGGTGTTGTCATCACAATTTTATCGTTGCAGTTCTGGAATACCTGAGTTCGCCGACATCAAAAATCTCTTTTATGTAGTTGTTGGTGAGATAACCTCGACGCCACCCAGTACTGGGGCGGGAGTTCGGGAGTATTGCCATAACTCGTATAACGGATGCTTTTCGAAGGTTGAGTTAAATGATTTCCGAAGGTTTCTTGGTTATGTGTTGAAGGATGGATACACCTGGATGTAGGATTTGCATGTTTTGGGTGAGATATTATGCTTCCCCTGTATCCCCAACACCTGATTGCATAACCAGAAAGTTTCGGGAGTTTTATAGGTGGGAATTCATGTAGCTCTAGTATTTCTTCCCGCAGATATATGGTTTGTGATTGGGTAATCCTTACCACTTATTTGTTCATATCTGTACCTTGTTGCTTTATTTCATCTTCCTTTATCTAATTGGCTTCTCAACCTTAATGGAAGTGTGATGATTTACTTTGGAATTCATTCGTTCATCCTTGTTCGAATGTTAAGACTTTATGTTGCAATTTCGATCCATTGATTCAGATTGAATATCTGTTTTTTCAAGATGCTAACTGATGTCAACCTCTTCAGGATGGCTCCTCCAACGCGTCAGAATCTGGACCCTCTGCCACCACCTCCACCTCCGGAGGCATGGCAAGCTGTCATGGCAGCCACCAACGCCAACACTCAGATGCTTTTGCAACTCTTGCAAGAGCGCAACCAAGGGCAAGGCAACCAAGGAAATCAAGGCCAAGGCAACAATCAGCCTCAGTTTACTACCCTCAAACAGTTCCTCGCAAACCAGCCGAAGTCCTTCAGCAACTGTGTCGAGGCCACAGACGCCGACGACTGGCTCATGGATATCTGCAAACATTTTGAGTGTAGCAATGTCAGGCCTGAGGACTTTATCAAGTTTGCTTCGTTTCAACTCAAGGACCAAGCTGCTAAGTGGTTTCAACAATACAGAGATTCCATAGGAGGTCGTGTGATTACTTGGGATGATTTTCGCCGAGACTTCAAAGCTCATCACATTTCACAAAGTGTTGCTGAGAGAAAGCGTGAGGAGTTCCGCAATCCCAAGCAAGGCAGCATGTCCGTGTATCAATACAATATCCAGTTTCAGAAACTTGCTTGCTTTGCTAAACAAGACGTCCCTGATGAAAAGAGTATGATTTATCAATTCAGAGGTGGCCTCAGAGAAGATCTGCAATTAGCTCTCAAGCTTCTTGAGCTGACCAAGTTTGATGAATTCTACAACATGTGTAACGCCCTCGATGCGGCTATATCTCCCACGTGTCGAAGCACGACTTAGAGGCATAACCGCATTGAAAGCAATGTCACAAGTGAGGTAATCTTCACACAACCCATGTAATAGATAAGGGAAAGAGATACATAGTTGGCTTACACTCGCCACTTCACGCAATTACATGAATAAAGCATTACATCAGCCAGATACAATCAAGGTCCGACTATGGAACCAAAATAAAAGAAGACTACCCCAAATGCTACACAGATCCCCGATCGACCCGACTGGGCTCCACTACTGATCAACTAGAACGAAACAACATAAAGGACAAGATCTTCCTCGAGCTCCTCCTTGAGCTTGGCTGCGTCCTCTGCACGGTTCAACGGCACCTGCAAGCTGGTTTTGGAACTATCTGTGAGTCACGGGGACTCAGCAATCTCACACCCTCGCGATCAAGACTATTTAAGCTTATGGGTAGGTAAAAGGTATGAGGTGGAGCTGCAGCAAGCGACTAGCATATATGGTGGCTAACATATTCGCAAAAGAGAGCGCGAAGAGAAGGCAAAGCATGTTCGAGAAATGTATGATCAAGAAGTGATCCTAGAACAACCTACGTCAAGCATAACTCCAACACCTTCCCGGACACCGCCGGAAAGAGACCATCACGGTTACACACGCGGTTGATGTATTTTCATTAAGGTCAACTTCAGGTTTTCTACAACCGGACATTAACAAATTCCCGTCTGCCCATAACCGCGAGCACGGCTTTCGAAAGTTCAAAACCCTGCAGGGGTGTCCCAACTTAGCCCATCACAAGCTCTCACGGTCAACGAAGGATATTCCTTCTAGCGGGAAGACCCGATCAGGCTCGGAATCCCGGTTACAAGACATCCTCGACAATGGTAAAACAAGTCCAGCAAGACCACCCGCTGTGCCGACAAATCCCGATAGGAGCTGCACATATCTCGTTCTCAGGGCACACCGGATAAGCTAAGCATATGGGAGCCAACGTAACCCAAGTTGCCAAGGGACGGCCCCACACGGTGCTCTGGGTTGGACCAACACTTAGAGAAGCACTGGCCCGGGGGTTTAATAAAGATGACCCTTGGGCAGGCCTACCCAAGGGAAAGAAAAGGATAGGTGGCGAATGGTAAAACCAATGTTGGGCCTTGCTGGAAGAGTTTTATTCAAGGCGAACTGTCAAGGGGTTCGCATTATAACCCAACCGCGTAAGGAACGCAAAATCCGGGAACATAACACCGATAGGACGGAAACTAGGGCGGCAAGAGTGGAACAAAACACCAGGCATAAGGCCGAGCCTTCCACCCTTTACCAAGTATATAGATGCATTAATTAGATAAGTGATATTGTGATATCCCAACAAGTAAACATGTTCCAACAAGGAACAACATATCCATGTTCCAACAAGGAACAAACTTCAATCTTCACCTGCAACTATCAACGCTATAAGAGGGGCTGAGCAAAGCGGTAACATAGCCAAACAACGGTTTGCTAGGACAAGGTGGGTTAGAGGCTTGGTTTAACAATATGGGAGGCATGATAAGCAAGTGGTAGGTATCGCAGCATAGGCATAGCAAAAGAGCAAGCAACTAGCAAGCAAAGATAGAAGTGATTTCGAGGGTATGGTCATCTTGCCTGAAATCCCGCAAGGAAGAAGAACGAGTCCATGAAGAAGACAAACAGACGTAGACGAACGGGTCCTCACAATCACGACGTTATCGGAACCAACCCGAAGAAGCAACACTGGAAAGAAGCACACAACATAGTAAATAACCAACACACGAACATGGTATGATATGCGGGATGCGGTATGTGATGCATATGCATGATTTGCAAAGGAATGATTGAACCTGACCTCAACTTGGAAATCCAAGAGTGCCATGGAAAGGTGAGATGATTTCGGTTGAAATCGATATAAATATCACCGGAATCGGATGCACGGTTTGGAAATGGCAAGCAAAACAAATATGGCACCGGTCTGCGATAATCAGCAAGTGACCAACTAAATTCAACAAGATAAATATGCTACAGCACTCAAACATGACAACAAAATACATGGCAGGTATCCACTCAAGATGCTTGACAAACTATGAACACTGATCTATGGCTAATTCATCCATTAACAGGTTCAAACAAGCATGGCAAAAGTGCAAATGATAACATGTTTCAGACTTAGTGAAATTAACACAAGTCTGGAATTTATCATCAGGTAGCAATCTTTAGAGCATGAAAACTACATGCTACAGGAACTTAACATGGCAAAGCAAGGCATGGCAT
The DNA here is from genome assembly GCF_002162155.2 of Triticum dicoccoides. Classification (NCBI taxonomy): domain Eukaryota; kingdom Viridiplantae; phylum Streptophyta; class Magnoliopsida; order Poales; family Poaceae; genus Triticum; species Triticum dicoccoides. The sequence goes on along the minus strand of NC_041390.1, from coordinate 395,418,592 downwards.
GAAGCTACTCAAAGCACTTAACAAAAGTCCCTTAGTGACCTTGAGCCAAAAGGGATCATAAAATACAATTGCAAGCATGTGAACATGGCAAAAACATAAAAAGATTCAGACTTAGTGATAAACTGGAGCATGTAAAACAGTTAACGAGTAGGCATGTTTACGAGCTTGATGCACTCACTACAGAGCATGGCATGACAAACTAATCATACACCCATCAATAAGATATGACATAGAAGCTAGACATGCCAAGAACAATAGCATAGCATGCACGGATCAATAACAACATCCTCGGCAAAATCGCTAAACATGTCAACAATCTGCCAGGATCATTTTATAGCAAAAGTAGAGCTCGATTAACTCAAGCTAGGGTGCTCCATAAATGCAAACAAAGACATGGATGGATAGAGCACCACAATGTTAACAAAACATCCTTACTGATCATCCTCAAAAGAGGCATGGATCACTAGGAAACAACATGAACATATGGCATAACAACAAAATCAGGACAAGGACTTGGTGAAATTCTAAGTCCCTGAAATCAGCATTACCGATTACGCTACTTTGCAAGCTTGTGCTAGTCACCACAAAGATCACAAAAATACATGGCATAAACCCCTGTAAAGATGGCATGGCATATAACAAAACACATGTAGAGCTCAGGATCATAGCATGCACACATTAATCATGGCAAAAATGACAAAAGGCTATTTGCTGAAACAGATCTGACAAATTCATCACATAGCCCTCTTCCAACAGCATTTCGGGCATCAAGATGAGCTCAAATGAAAATGATTCAATGAGATGAAATGATGTACTCGTCAAGACGAACATTTTGATATGCTACACGCATGAATCGGAGCTACGGATGCAGAATTATGGCATGATGAAGATGGCATAAAAATTAGGGTTAGGGAGGAAAAAGTCAACCGAAAACGTCCAGATCCAGATCCAGCCGGGCGCAAACTTCGAGGTTCGCCGGATCTCTCGCCGGAGTAGAGGAAGACGGCCGAAGAAGCTCGGGGAGGTCACTGGAGGAGGGTTGAGCCAGACCGAAGGAGCGGGGCGCCGGCGCTCCAGCCTGGCAGCGGGGAAGGAGTCACCCGCCTCGGCAAACCGCGGCTGCGGCGGCGGACGGGTCAGGTCCTGGGGCGGTGCAGATTCGGGGCGCGCCGGCCCGCGGCGGCGGAGAGCGGCGACCGGGTCGCGAGGGCAGCGGGGAGCGAAGCGGCGGGCGGCAGACGCGGTGTGGGCCGCGCGGGCCAGATCTGGACCCGGCGGGCCACGGTGGAGGTGGGATGGCGGCGGACACATGGCGTGCGGCGGTTGGGCGCGCGGCGGCGGGCGGACATGTCCGGGCGGCGAGGTTTTTGTCCGGCGCGCGAGGAGAGGGAAATATCTAGGATTTGCCCAAAAATTTCGGGGGTGCCCTATTTATAGAGGTAGAGGGAGCTAGGAAGCTCCAAATGAGGTGCGGATTTCGGCCACGCGATCGTGATCGAACGACCAAGATGATGGAGGAGGTTTAGGTGGGTTTTGGGCCACTTTGGAGAGGTGTTGGGCTGCAACACACACGAGGCCTTTTCGGTCCCTCGGTTAACCGTTGGAGTATCAAACGAAGTCCAAATGGCACGAAACTTGACAGGCGGTCTACCGGTAGTAAACCAAGGCCGCATAACAAGTCTCAGTCCAATCCGAAAACGTTTAATACCCGCACACGAAAAGAGGTAGAAAGGGACACCGAATGACATAGGAGCGCCGGATTGCAAAACGGACAACGGGAAAATGCTCGGATGCATGAGATGAACATGTATGCAAATGAAATGCACATGATGACATGATATGAGATGCATGACATGCAAGCAATGACAAGGCAACAACAGCGAATAACTGGAAGACACGTGGCACATCGGTCTCGGGGCGTTACAACATGGCACTAAAGCAAGAAGCTGCTCAGCTCAAGTGTGAGGCATCTAAGAAGAGAGTCAGGGATGCAGTTCAATCTTCTTCTTCTTCACAAGTGGCAGCTAAGCAACAGAAGTTCTGGTTGCCTCCTCCTCCGTTTCGTCAGCCCTACCAGCAGAAGAGCAAAGGTGGCAATGGATCTTCCCACCCACCCAACCCAGGCTATTAAAACAAAGCTCAGTCTCATACTCCAAGGTCAAGTGCTCCTTATCACTTTCCGCTCTCAGAGGTTACTTGCAACAAGTGTCAGCAGAAAGGGCACTATGCAAACAAATGCTTCAAACAAAGGCGCCTTCTGCCTCCTCCTCCTGTGAGATCTTCCAGCGATGCAGTGGTCAAGCATAATTCCAAGTTTGCAAAGGTCAACATGATGAATGCAGCTCAGGCAGAGGACTCTTCAGAAGTAATCATGGGTAATCTTCCTGTTAATGATTTTCCTGCAAAAGTTCTTTTTGACACTGGTGCATCGCTTAGTTTCATCTCAAGACCATTTGCATCAAAGCATGAGTTGGCTTTCCAAGTTTTGCCTAGTCCGTTATCAGTTGTCTCTCCGGGTAAATGCATGAACGCTAACTCCATGGTTCCGGATGTTTCTATCAAGATGAGTGACTATAAATTTATGTCTTCTCCAATTGTTCTTGGTGATTCGGATATTGATCTAATTCTCGGCATGGACTGGCTTTCTAAGCACAAGGGTCAACTTGATTGTGCTGCCAGGCAGATTCAATTGACACACTCTTCTGAGGATGTGATCATCTATGCCGCTCGTGATGATACCATTCGACTGTTTTCTCTCAATGAGAAGGGCGAGTTGAATGCCATCTCTCAGATTCTAGTCGTTTGCAAATATCAAGACGTCTTTCCAGAAGAGCTTCCAGGAATGCCTCCTCACTGGCCAGTTGAATTCGTTATCGATCTTGAGCTTGTCACGAAACCTGTTTGCAAATGTCCTTACAAGCTTGGACCAGAGGAGTTGAAGGAGTTGAAGAAACAACTCGATGAACAAGAGCGCATGGGTCTGATCAGACCGAGTTCATCTCCATGGGGTTGTGGTGTTATTTTTGTCAAAAAGAAGGATGGAACGGAACGACTCTGCGTCGACTACCGTCCATTGAACACGAAGACAATAAAGAACAAGTATCTACTTCCCAACATCAATGAGCTATTCAAGCAACTTAAAGGTGCTCAAGTTTTCTCCAAGCTTGACCTCCGTATGGGTTATCATCAGACTCACATTCGTGAACAAGATATTCCCAAGACAGCATTCAGAACAAGCTATGGTTCTTATGAATATACTGTCATGTCTTTCGGCCTTGTCAATGCTCCTCTAACGTTCTCTCGCATGATGAACTTCATCTTCAACCCTTACACAAATGATTTCGTCTTGGTGTATCTCGATGATATTTTGGTCTTTTCCAAGAATAAGGAGGATCATGCCAATCATTTGAGATTTGTACTCGATAAACTCAGAGAGCATAAATTCTATGCGAAGTTTTCCAAGTGTGAGTTCTAGCTTGACGAAGTTCTCTACCTTGGTCATATCATCTCTGGCAAGGGCATCACTGTTAATCCTGAGAAGGTGTCTGCAATTGTGAATTGGGAACCGCCACAGAATATCAAGCAGCTCCGCAGTTTTCTTGGGCTTGCAAGTTATTGTCGAAGATTCATTGAGAATTTCTCTAAGATTGCAAAGCCTCTTTCCAACCTCCTCCAGAAGCACGTCAAGTACGCCTGGACGCCTGAATGTGACGTTGCTTTCAACACCCTCAAAGAGAAGTTAGTCACAACTCCTGTCTTGACTCCTCCTGATGAATCCAAACCATTCGAAGTTTCCTGTGATGCTTCCCTGCAAGGTATCAGTGTTGTGTTAATGCAAGAGAAGAAAGTTGTGGCCTATACCTCTCGCCAGTTGAAGACCAACGAAAGGAACTACCCCACTCACGACCTTGGGTTGGCAGCAGTTGTCCATGCAATATTAACGTGGAGACATCTCTTGTTGGGAAGGAAAGTTGACATCTTCACAGATCATAAGAGCCTCAAGTACATCTTCACTCAACCCAACCTCAACCTCAGGCAAACTCGTTGGGTCGAAATGATTCAAGAATACAATCCGAGTATAGAATATACTCCAGGCAAGGCCAATGTCATTGCAGATGCTTTGAGCAGGAAGGCTTACTGCAACAGCTTAATTCTCAAGCCCTTCCAACCGAACCTTTGTGAAGCTTTCCGCAAACTGAATCTCCAAGTTGTTCCTCAAGGCTTTCTTGCCAACCTCCAAGTCTCTCCTACTTTGGAAGATCAAATTCGTGAGGCACAACTCCTGGATTCCATGGTGAAGAAGGTGAAACATGGGATTGCCAAGAGCCAATCCAAGTACAAGTGCTATCGCATTGATGACAAAGACACTCTTTTCTTCGAGGATCGAATTGTGGTTCCTAAAGGTGATCTAAGGAAAGTCATTATGAACGAGGCGCACAATTCCCTCCTATCCATTCATCCTGGAAGTACGAAGATGTACCATGACCTCAAGCAGTCGTATTGGTGGACTCGAATGAAGGGAGAGATCGCTCAATTCGTGAACAAATGTGATGTCTGCAGAAGGGTGAAAGCAGAACGCCAACAGCTAGCTGGTCTCCTCCAACCTCTTGCTATTCCAGAATGGAAGTTTGACCATATTGAGATGGACTTTGTGACTGGATTTCCCAAGTCCAAACGTGGAAATGATGCTATCTTTGGTGTCATCGACAAGCTTACTAAAGTGGCTCATTTCCTGCCAATCAAAGAATCTATCACAGTAGCTCAGCTGGCAGAGCTATACACCTCCAGGATTGTCTCTTTGCACGACATTTCGCAATTATATCTTTAGATCGTGGAAGCATTTTCACTTCTAAGTTCTAGGACTCCTTCCAGAAGGCCATGGGCACCAACATGCGCTTCAGCACATCCTTCCATCCTCAAACTAGTGGCCAAGTTGAGCGAGTCAATAAAATCCTGGAAGATATGCTTAGGGCTTGTGTCATTTCCTTTGGTATGAAGTGGGAAGATTGTCTTCCATATGCCGAGTTCTCCTACAACAATAGCTTCCAAGCGAGCTCGGGCAAGGCCCATTCGAGATTCTATATGGCAGAAAGTGCCGTACTCCTCTTAATTGGTTAGAGATTGGTGAACGCCAACTTCTTGGCAATGACTTAATCACAGAAGCTGAAGAAATGTGTAAAGTCATCCGTGAAAATCTCAAAGCCACGCAATCGTTCCAGAAGAGTTACTATGATAGTAAACACCGTGAATTGGCTTTCGAGATCGGAGACCATGTCTACCTCCGCGTCTCTCCAATGAAAGGCACTTGTCGCTTCGGTATCAAAGGGAAGCTTTCCCCTAGATAGGTGGGTCCTTTTAAGATCATTAGTAAAAGAGCCGATCTCGCCTATCAACTTGAGCTTCCGTCCAACTTCGCAAACGTGCACGATGTGTTTCACGTGTCACAATTTCGCAAGTGCTTCAAGACTCCTAAGCGCAGCATCAAATTTGAAGAGATTGATCTCCAAGAAGACATTTCTTATCATGAGCATCCCGTTGCTATTCTTGAAGAAACCGAGCGCAAGACTCGCAACAACTCGATCAAATTCTTGAAAGTGAAGTGGTCACACCATTATGACCGAGAAGCCACCTGGGAACGCGAGGACCACCTCTATTCCGAATATCCGGAGTTCTTTCAGTCCTAGATCTCGGGATAAGATCTTTTCGTAGCGGTGGAGTGTTGTAACACCCCGGATGTAACTTGCCATATTTGTAACTCCGACTCTGCCATTTTCGGCTTTAAGTTATGAGATTCAGTTCGTGGTTGGGTTTTGTCTTTGTTTTGCATTTTGTTCATGTCATGCATTTCATATCATGTCATCATGTGCATCTCATTTGCATACGTGTTTGTCTCATGCATCCGAGCTTTTTCCCCGTTGACTGTTTTGCAATCCGACACTCCTACGTGCATGTCGCACCCCTCTTGTCTCTTTTCGTGAGCGGGTGTTAAACGTTCTCGGAATGGACCGAGATTTGTCAAGTGGCCTTGGTACACCATCGGTAGACCTCCTGTCAAATTTCGTTCCATTTGGAGTGCGTTTGATACTCCAACGGTTAACCGGGTAACCGAGAAAGCCTCTTGTGTGTTGCAACCCAACACCCCTCCAAAATGGCCCAATAACCCATCCAAACCACTTCATGTCCTCCATCGTCGGATCACGATCGTGTGGGCAAAAACTACATCCCATTTGGACACTCCTACCTCCTCCTACCTATAAATATGTGCACCCTCCTCCAAATTCGGGTCTCGAAACCCTAGATCCACCCACTCCGCCGCCGGACACGTCCGCGCCGCCGCCACTGGCGTATCGTGTATCACCACGTCACCGCCGCCGTCCCGCACGCCGCCGAAGCCCGCTGGGCCCAGATCCGGCCCTCGCCGCCCGTCTCCCCGCCGCCCGCGCCGAC
>NC_041390.1:395285788-395411352 GCF_002162155.2 Triticum dicoccoides | reverse complement strand
CGTTCGTCTTCTCCACGCCGGCCGCCGCCTCCGTCGCCGACCGCCCTCATCCGCCGCCGCCCGTCGCCGGGGCACGCCGCCGCCGCCGTATCACCCCAAGCCGACCGCTCGCGTCTCCCCGGCCATCTCTCCACTCCGGCGACTCCCTCCTCCGCTCGGGATCCAACTGCCGTCCTCTCCCTCCCTGACGAGTACTCCAACGAGTTGCTCCGATGAACATCGGTTCGCGCGCCACGAAGAACCCTAGATCTTGAAGCTTGCTTTTCTTCTAAGTCCCAAACATTTTCATGCCCTGTTCATTGCCCCGTAACAGTGACCGTAGCTCCGTTTCATGCATATGAGATATCGAAATGTTCATTGTGAGATGCTCTTCATTCCATTCCATTGTGGCATGCTTGTTTGAGTTCATCTTGATGCCCTAATCATTGATGCAAGAGTGCTATAAAATGTTTACTACTGCTACTTATCAGATTATGACGATTTGTCATTTTGTCACATTGGTTGTGTGCATCATATGGGCATGAGCACTACATGTGTTTTGATCTATGTCATGCCATCTTTACAGGAGTGCTTGCCATGTATTTTTGTGATCAATGTGGTGACTAGCACAAGCATGCAAACTAGGCTTCATGATATTGCTGTTTTCAGAGACTTAGGATATCCCAAGTCTTGTGCCTGCTGTTATTTTTATGCCATGTAAACTTGATGCTACAGTGATATCCATGCTTGTTTTGAGTATCTTCGATAAGGGTGTTTTGAACATATGGTTATGCTCTATCCATCCATGCCCCTGTTTACAATTATGGAGTGCCCTAGCATGTCTTAATCTTGCTCTACTTTGCTATAAAATGTTCCTGGCAGATTGTTTACATGTTAATCAATTTTGCCATGGTTGTTGCTAGTGATCCATGCATGCTATGAATTTGCTCTTGCCATGGTTAGCTTGATGAACATGTCATCTTGCTGATGCTATGCTTGTTTGGTCATGCAATGCCTTGTGGTGAGTGATTTGAGCTCGCAAAGATGCATTCATAATTCTATTTATGCCATGCTCTGTTTTCTGCTAAGTCTGAAACTGTTAATACATGGGTGCCATCATATCTTTTGTGCCTTTTTGGCTCATGACCAATAAGGGACTTTTGTTCTATGCTTTTAGTAGATTCATGACATGCCTTTGTTTGCTATGATACGTTCCTGTAGCATGTTGTTTGCTTGCTCTAAACATGGCTTCCTGAGGTTATTTTTGGCATGTTAGTAATTTCTCTAAGTCTGTGAAGCTGATATCTTTTGCACTTTTGCCATGCTTGTTTGAACCTGCTCTTGTGTGATTTAGCCGTAGCTCAGTGTTCATGTTTTGTCAAGAATCACTTGTACATCACTACCATATGCTTTGTTGCTATGTTGGAGTGCAATAGCTTAGTTTCTTGTTGCATTCTAGATGGCACCATGTTGTTAATCGCGGGATTGTGCCCTTCTTGTTTTGCTTGCCATTTGCAAACCGTGCGTCTGTTTCCGGCGATCTTTATATCGATTTCGACCGAAATCATATCATCTTTCCATTGGCACACTTGGTTTGCCAAGTTGATGCCTTGATCATTCTTTACCTTCCGAAGCACGCATATGCATTGCATATCATGTCTTGCATATCATGCCATGTTTTGCATCGTGTTGCTTGTGCATTGCACCGTGATTGATTGTTGGTCCTTTGCTTGTGTTCTTGCTTTGGGTAGAGCCGGGAGACGAGTACGTGATCGAGGACCCTGTTGAGTACGCTAACGAGGATCAAACTTTCGACAACTCTTAGAACATTGCAGGCAAGATGACCATACCCTCGAAATTACTTCTGTCTTTGCTTGCTAGTTGTTCGCTGTATAGCTATGCCGCACTACCTATCAATTGCTATATCATGCCTCCCATATTGCCATGTCAAGCCTCTAACCCACCTTTCCTAGCAAACCATTGTTAGGCTATGTTACCGCTTTTGCTCAGCCCTCTTATAGCGTTGCTAGTTGCAGGTGAAGATGAACTTTGTTCCTTGTTGGAACATGGATATTGTTGGGATATCATTATTATATCTTTTTAATTTAATGCATCTATATACTTGGTAAAGGGTGGAAGGCTCGGCCTTATGCCTAGTGTTTTGTTCCACTCTTGCCGCCCTAGTTTTCGTCATACCGGTGTTATGTTCCTTGATTTTTGCGTTCCTTACGCAGTTGGGTGTTATGGGAACCCCTTGACAGTTCACCTTGAATAAAACTCCTCCAGCAAGGCCCAACCTTGGTTTTACCATTTGCCACATAAGCCTTTTTCCCTTGGGTTCCGCGGACTCAAGGGTCATCTTTATTTTAAACCCCCGGGCCAGTGCTCCTCTGAGTGTTGGTCATATCTGTCAGCCGCCAGTGGCCACCAGGGGCAACTCTCGGTTGGCCTACCGGAAGCTTGGACAATCCGGTGTGCCCTGAGAACGAGATATGTGCAGCTCCTATCGGGATTTGTCGGCACATTCGGGCGGCTTTCCTGGTCTTGTTTTACCATTGTCGAAATGTCTTGTAAACGGGATTCCGAGTCTGATCGGGTCTTCCTGGGAGAAGGAATATCCTTCATTGACCGTGAGATCTTGTGATGGGCTAAGTTGGGACACCCCTTCTGGGTTTAAACTTTTGAAAGCCATGCCCGCAGTTATGGGCAGATGGGAATTTGTTAATATCCGGTTGTAGCAAACTTGACACTTAACTTAATTAAAATGAATCAACCGCGTGTGTAGCCGTGATGGTCTCTTTTCGGCGGAGTCTGGGAAGAGAACACAGTCTTGTGTTATGCTTGAACGTAAGTAGTTTCAGGATCACTTCTTGATCACTTATAGCTTCTCCTCCATGCTTTGCTTCTCTTCTCGCTCTCTTTGGCGTATGTAAGCCATCAATAAGCTAGTGCTTGCTGCAGCTCCACCTCACTACCTTTTCCTACCCTTAAGCTTAAATAGTCTTGATCTCGCGGGTGTGAGATTGCTGAGTCCTTGTGACTCACAGATACTTCTAAACAGATGCAGGTGCCAATGATGCCAGTGCAGGGGACGCTAAAGTGGGAGTTCGACGAAGACTTGGGTCGCTATTATGTTTCCTTTCCTGATGATCAGTAGTGGAGCCCAGTTGGGACAATCGGGATTCTAGCATTTGGGGTGGTCTTTCTTTATTTTGGTTCCGTAGTCGGACCTTTGTTTGTACCTTGGATGATGTATGGATTATTTATGTATTGTGTGAAGTGGCGATTGTAAGCCGACTCTTTATCCCTTTCTTATTCCGTACATGGGATGTGTAAAGATTACCCTTGTTGCGACATGCCTACCATGTGGCTATGCCTCTAAGTCGTGCCCTGACATGTGGGAGATATAGCCGCATTGTGGGTGTTACAACAAGCCTGCTGAGGCACCTCCAAAGCATCGACGTCAGCAGCGCCATTCAAATCGTGTTGCAAAAAAGACAGCAATACCGGCACAGGAGACAATGACACTCCGGAGAACGCCGAAGACCCTGAAGCCCCCATCGAGCCCACATCCAAACAAGATGATGTGGAGGAGAGGCAAGTTAACCCAGATGATCCGATCGGGAACAAGGACTCGGAAGATAGTAATTATCTACCACTCCCCGAGGATGATGTGAGCCTCGACGACAAAGACTTCATCATGCCAGATGAACCACTCGAGCAGGAGCGCTTTAAGAGCCAGCTAATCGCCACTTCGAGAAACCTAAAAAAGCAGAAGCAACGGCTCCAAGCCGAATAGGATACGCTTAATGACAGATGGACTCATGTCCTAGCTGCCGAACAATACGGCCTTCAACGCCCAACAGAAACTTATCGGAAGCACTGGTTACTGCCACAATTCGATGACGAGGCCATCAAGCCAATCCCGCTGAAACATGACCATGCCGATGAACCAGATCGGCCACCACATGGGCAAGACAAAGCAGCCACCCACACCGAACACCAACCTGCACCACCTTGCCGTAAGGGCAGAGAGACAACGGCTCCAGGATACACCTACGATCTACGACAAGACCTGAATAATAGAGCAGGCCAAACGAGATCACTCTACGGATCATGGGGGCGTGCCCCAACGTGAGAAGACGAGCGTCAAGCTTGGCTTGACATGCATAACCTTACCATGTCCGAAAACCGCATACGGACTTCATCCGAATTGCGTCGTGACATCGCCCGATACAGAGGCACCGCACACCCCTTATGCTTCACTGATGAGGTAATGGAGCACCAGTTCCTAGAAGGGTTAAAACCCGTGAACATTGAATCATATGATGGAACGACAGATCCCTCGGTATGGATTGAACATTTTCTTCTCCATATCCACATGGCTAGCGGTGACGATGTCCATGCCATCAAGTACCTCCCCCTAAAACTCAAGGGACCAGCACGACACTGGTTAAACAACCTCCCAGAGAACTCAATTGGTAGCTGGGAAGACCTGGAGGACGCCTTTAGATACAACTTCCAAGGTACTTACATCCGGCCTCCGAACGTCGATGACCTTAGTCACATAGTCCAGCAACCCAGAGAGTCAGCCCGGAAACTCTGGACTAGGTTCTTAACTAAAAAGAACCAAATTGTTGATTGTCCAGATGCCAAAGCCCTCGCGGCCTTTAAACACAACATCCGTGATGAGTGGCTTGCCCGACACCTCAGCCAAGAAAAACCGAACTCCATGGCGGCCCTCACCGCACTTATGAACCGCTTTTGCGTGGGAGTAGACAGCTGGCTAGCTCGTAGAAGCAACAACACCAGCGACCCCGACACCTCCGAAGCTAGAGATAGCAATGGCAGGCCACGATGCAACAAACACAAGCGTCGAAGCAACAATGACGATACCGAAGACACGACGGTCAACCCGGATTTAATGGCTCTAAAGCTGGTCAGCGGAAGAAGCCATTCAAAGGAAATAAGGATGGTCCATCTAGTTTGGACCGAATACTAGATCGGCCTTACCAGATCCATGGCACCCCGGACAAGCCTGCCAATCATACCAACAAAAACTGTTGGGTCTTTAAACAGGCCAGTAAGATAAACACCGAACATAAGGGGAAAGGGCCGCCCAGCAAGGACGATGATGAGCCTCGCCACATGAACACAGGGGGAAAAAGAAATTTCCCCCCGAAGTAAAAATAGTGAACATGATCTATGTCACTCATATCCCTAAGCAGGAGCGCAAGCGCACACTAAGGGATGTTTATGCCATAGAGCCAGCCGCTCCAAAAATTCAACCCATGGTCGGCATGCCGATCACTTTTGACCACAGAGACCATCCGACCAGTATCCATCATGGAGGTTCGGCAGCATTGGTCCTCGACCCAATCATCGACGGATTGCACCTCACGCGAGTCCTTATGGACGGCGGCAATAGTCTCAATCTGCTTTACCAAGACACTGTTAGTAAAATGGGTATTGATCCCTTAAGGATCAAGCCCACCAAGACCACCTTTAAAGGAGTAATACCCGATGTAGAGGCTTGCTGCACAGGGTCAATAATGCCGGAGGTAGTCTTCAGCTCACTGGATAATTTCTGAAGTGAAGATTTGATCTTCGACATCGTCCCTTTCTGCAATGGTTACCATGCACTGCTCGGACGAACTGCTTTCGCCCGTTTCAATGCAGTCCCACACTACGCATATCTAAAGCTCAAGATGCCCGGACCACGCAGAGTCATAACAGTCAATGGAAACATGGAGCGCTCTCTCCGTACCGAGGAGCATACCGCGGCCCTAGCAGCTGAAGTACAGGGTGGTCTTATCAAGCCGAATACTACATCGGCGGTCAAGCCCCCGGACACCGTCAAACGAGTCCGGTCTACCCTGTAGAATGACAGTCCGACTCGCTCGGAGCCAAATTAGCAATTCGGCTTCCGCCAAAACCCCAACATGATCGCGGCATACGTACCGCGCGTACATAATTACGCACTAAGGATACCATGGACGAGGATGGAGGCACACTAAAAACAAAGTCCACAATATGGCTCGACCCTATCCGGACCCTCATATTCTTCCTTTTTCGTATTTCTATTTTTCAGCTTCTTTACAACCCACACCACTTTACGATGGTACCAAGGGCCCTTTTTCCAGGCCCCTTATGTATCCTCGATTGAGTGGTCCTCTCAAAGGATCCTACAACAAGGCGAAAAGCGGCGTAGACGTGCGGCAGAGTGTTCACAAGATATTCAAGACCACCTTTTCCTTTTTAGGACCTGTATAGAGCTTTCCCTGGAATTATCGACGTGTAAAATAGCCTTGATAATTATGGCATTCTCTGTAAAGAGCACGCTTGACATATCAATCAGAATATAGCGGAAATAGTTTCGTCCTACCTTCTTCGGTATTGGCCTATTCCATAATCTGTATTCCATCTTCACGACTTATTAACATATACACATTGGCATTAATTGCCAGGGGCTTTATTCAGCCACAAATATTCACAAAAAAAGTCCGAAGACTTTTACAATACACTTCGGCGTCCCGAATACCGCATTATATTCATCGGCTCCGAATCATGTCTTTGGTAAATAGTTGGGTTGCCCTGATCCCGTGGTTACCACCTTACGTTTCGCTCGTTCGGCTAAGGTAGTAAAGGGAGAACTACTGCGATTGTGTTTCTGGCTCGTACAGTTAAATACCTCAGTAGAGAAAGCCGAAAACTGACTGTCATGATACGGCGAGAGCTGGTCAGCGGTTCGGTGACTTATTAAAATCTTTTCGCAACTTTTTCTGTATTACACGAAGGACTGGCCTTCACCCAGTCAGGCGTCCAAAGCACCCAAGTTTGGATAGCCGAACAACACCAGGGGATAAGCCTATAATCCCATCATCAAACTCCTATGGATAAGTGAGAGTGGTAAACCATATAGTCTGATTGCCTAGTTCGCCGCACGATCACCTCCTTTAGGGACCAAGACGTTGTGACAAGAGTGGTCATGTGCTGTTCTGAACACCCCCATAGTATCTACGTGGGGGCTGAAGCCGACGACTGGCAAACTCTCAGATACAACAAACGGCCGCACAAGATGAAAATAATTTGAGATAAACAAGAAAGCATATCATACAAAGGTCTTGTTGAAGGAAATATGCCCTAGAGGCAATAATAAAGTTATTATTAATTTCCTTATATCATGATAAATGTTTATTATTCATGCTAGAATTGTATTAACCGGAAACATAATACATGTGTGAATACATAGACAAACAGAGTGTCACTAGTATGCCTCTACTTGACTAGCTCGTTAATCAAAGATGGTTATGTTTCCTAACCATGAACAAGGAGTTGTTATTTGATTAACGAGATCACATCATTAGGTGAATGATCTGATTGACATGACCCATTCCATTAGCTTAGCACCCGATCGTTTAGTATGTTGCTATTGCTTTCTTCATGACTTATACATGTTCCTATGACTATGAGATTATGCAACTCCCGTTTGCCGGAGGAACACTTTGTGTGCTACCAAACGTCACAACATAAATGGGTGATTATAAAGGTGCTCTAGAGGTGTCTCCAAAGGTACATGTTGGGTTGGCGTATTTTGAGATTAGGATTTGTCACTCCGATTGCCGGAGAGGTATCTCTGGGCCCTCTCGGTAATGCACATCACATAAAGCCTTGCAAGCATTGCAACTAATGAGTTAGTTGCGAGATGATGTATTACGGAACGATTAAAGAGACTTGCCGGTAACGAGATTGAACTAGGTATTGAGATACCGACGATCGAATCTCGGGCAAGTAACATACCGATGACAAAGGGAACAACGTATGTTGTTATGCGGTCTGACCGATAAAGATCTTCATAGAATATGTAGGAGCCAATATGAGCATCCAGGTTCCGCTATTGGTTATTGACCGGAGACGTGTCTCCGTCATGTCTACATTGTTCTCGAACCCATAGGGTCCGCACGCTTAAGGTTTTGATGACAGTTATATTATGAGTTTATGAGTTTTGATGTACCGAAGTTAGTTCGAAGTCCCGGATGTGATCACGGACATGACGAGGAGTCTCGAAATGGTCGAGACATAAAGATTGATATATTGGACGGCAATATTCGGACATCGGAAGTGTTCCGGGTGATTTCAGAGAAAACCGGAGAGCCGGAGGGTTACCGGAACCCCCCCGGGAGAAGTAATGGGCCATATGGGCCTTAGTGGAGAGAGAGGGGCAGCCAAAGGTGGGCCGCGCGCCTCCTCCCCCCTGGTCCGAATTGGACTAGGAGAGGGGGGGCGGTGCCCCCCTTTCCCTCTCCCTCCCCACTTCTTTCCCTCTCCTAGTAGGAGTCCTACTCCTACTAGGAGGAGGACTCCTCCTTGGCGCGCCATAGAGGGCCGGCCGGCCTCCTCCCCTTGATCCTTTATATACGGAGGCAGGGGGCACCCCTTGACACACAAGTTGATCCACGTGATCATATTCTTAGCCGTGTGCGGTGCCCCCTTCCACCATAGTCCTCGATAATATTGTAGCGGTGCTTAGGCGAAGCCCTGCAATGGTAGTGCATCAAGATCGTCACCACGCCGTCGTGCTGACGGAACTCTTCCCCAACACTTTGCTGGATCGGAGTCCGGGGATCGTCATCGAGCTGAACATGTGCTAGAACTCGGAGGTGCCATAGTTTCGGTGCCTGATCGGTCGGGTCGTGGAGACGTACGACTACATCAACCAAACACTTCCGTTGTCGATCTACAAGGGTACGTAGATCACACTCTCCCCTCTCGTTGCTATGCATCACCATGATCTTGCGTTTGCGTAGGATTTTTTTTGAAATTACTATGTTCCCCAACAGTGGCATCCGAGCCTAGGTTTTATATGTTGATGTTATTTGCACGAGTAGAACACAAGTGAGTTGTGGGCGATATAAGTCATACTGCTTACCAGCATGTCTTACTTTGGTTCGGCGGTATTGTTGGACGGAGCGGCCCGGACCGACATTACGCGTACGCTTACGCGAGACCGGTTCTCCCGACGTGCTTTGCACATAGGTGGCTTGCGGGTGACAGTTTCTCCAACTTTAGTTGAACCGAGTGTGGCTACGCCCGGTCCTTGCGAAGGTTAAAACAACACCAACTTGACAAACTATCGTTGTGGTTTTGATGCGTAGGTAAGATTGGTTCTTGCTTAAGCCCGTAGCAGCCACGTAAAACTTGCAACAACAAAGTAGAGGACGTCTAACTTGTTTTTGCAGGGCATGTTGTGATGTGATATGGTCAAGACATGATGCTAAATTTTATTGTATGAGATGATCATGTTTTGTAACCGAGTTATCGGCAACTGGCAGGAGCCATATGGTTGTCGCTTTATTGTATGCAATGCAATTGCGCTGTAATGCTTTACTTTATCACTAAGCGGTAGCGATAGTCATGGAAGCATAAGATTGGCGAGACGACAACGATGCTACGATGGAGATCAAGGTGTCGCGCCGGTGACGATGGTGATCACGACGGTGCTTCGAAGATGGAGATCACAGGCACAAGATGATGATGGCCATATCATATCACTTATATTGATTGCATGTGATGTTTATCTTTTATGCATCTTATCTTGCTTTGACTGACGGTAGCATTATAAGATGATCTCTCACTAATTATCAAGAAGTGTTCTCCCTGAGTATGCACCGCTGCGAAAGTTCTTCGTGTTGAGACACCACGTGATGATCGGGTGTGATAGGCTCTACGTTCAAATACAACGGGTGCAAAACAGTTGCACACGCGGAATACTCAGGTTATACTTGATGAGCCAAGCATATACAGATATGGCCTCGAAACATGGAGACCGAAAGGTCGAGCGTGAATCATATAGTAGATATGATCAACATAGTGATGTTCACCAATGAAACTACTCCATCTCACATGATGATCGGACATGGTTTAGTTGATTTGGATCACGTAATCACTTAGAGGATTAGAGGGATGTCTATCTAAGTGGGAGTTCTTTAAGTAAATTAATTGAACCTAAATTTATCATGAAACTTAGTACCTGATAGTATCTTGCTTGTTTATGCTTGATTGTAGATAGATGGCTCGTGCTGTTGTTCCGTTGAATTTTAATGCGTTCCTTGAGAAAGCAAAGTTGAAAGATGATGGTAGCAATTACACGGACTGGGTCCGTAACTTGAGGATTATCCTCATTGCTGCACAGAAGAATTACGTCCTGGAAGCACCGCTGGGTGCCAGGCCTGCTGCTGGAGCAACACCAGATGTTATGAACGTCTGGCAGAGCAAAGATGATGACTACTCGATAGTTCAGTGTGCCATGCTTTACGGCTTAGAATCGGGACTTCAATGACGTTTTGAACGTCATGGAGCATATGAGATGTTTCAGGAGTAGAAGTTAATATTTCAAGCAAATGCCCGGGTTGAGAGATATGAAGTCTCCAATAAGTTCTATAGCTGCAAGATGGAGGAGAACAGTTCTGTCAGTGAGCATATACTCAAAATGTCTGGGTATAATAATCACTTGATTCAATTGGGAGTTAATCTTCCAGATGGTTGCGTCATTGACAGAATTCTCCAATCACTGCCACCAAGCTACAAGAGCTTCGTGATGAACTATAATATGCAAGGGATGAATAAGACTATTCCAGAGCTCTTCGCAATGCTGAAAGCTGCGGAGGTAGAAATCAAGAAAGAGCATCAAGTGTTGATGGTCAACAAGACCACTAGTTTCAAGAAAAAGGGCAAAGGGAAGAAGAAGGGGAACTTCAAAAAGAACAGCAAGCAAGTTGCTACTCAAGAGAAGAAACCCAAACCTGGACCTAAGCCTGAAACTGAGTGCTTCTACTGCAAGCAGACTGGTCACTGGAAGCGGAACTGCCCCAAGTATTTGGCGGATAAGAAGGATGGAAAGGTGAACAAAGGTATATGTGATATACATGTTATTGATGTGTACCTTACTAATGCTCGCAGTAGCACCTGGGTATTTGATACTGGTTCTTTTGCTAATATTTGCAACTCGAAACAGGGACTACGGATTAAGCGAAGATTGGCTAAGGACGAGGTGACGATGCGCGTGGGAAACGGTTCCAAAGTCGATGTGATCGCAGTCGGCACGCTACCTCTACATCTACCTTCGGGATTAATATTAGACCTAAATAATTGTTATTTGGTGCCAGCGTTAAGCATGAACATTATATCTGGATCTTGTTTGATGCGAGACGGTTATTCATTTAAATTTGAGAATAATGGTTGTTCTATTTATATGAGTAATATCTTTTATGGTCATGCACCCTTAAAGAGTGGTCTATTTTTATTGAATCTTGATAGTAGTGACACACATATTCATAGTGTTGAAGCCAAAAGATGCAGAGTTGATAATGATAGTGCAACTTATTTGTGGCACTGCCGTTTAGGTCATATCGGTGTAAAGCGCATGAAGAAACTCCATACTGTTGGACTTTTGGAACCACTTGATTATGAATCGCTTGGTACTTGCGAACCGTGCCTCATGGGCAAGATGACTAAAACACCATTCTCCGGTACTATGGAGAGAGCAACAGATTTGTTGGAAATCATACATACAGATGTATGTGGTCTGATGAATATTGAGGCTCGTGGCGGATATCGTTATTTTCTCACCTTCACAGATGACTTAAGCAGATATGGGTATATCTACTTAATGAAACATAAGTCTAAAACGTTTGAAAAGTTCAAAGAATTTCAGAGTGAAGTTGAAAATCATCGTAACAAGAAAATAAAGTTTCTATGATCTGATCCTGGAGGAGAATATTTGAGTTACGAGTTTGGTGTACATTTGAAACAATGCGGAATAATTTCGCAACTCACGCCACCCGGAACACCACAGCGTAATGGTGTGTCCGAACGTCGTAATCGTACTTTACTAGATATGGTGCGATCTATGATGTCTCTTACTGATTTACCGCTATCGTTTTGGGGTTATGCTTTGGAGACGGCCGCATTCATGTTAAATAGGGCACCATCAAAATCCGTTGAGACGACGCCTTATGAACTATGGTTTGGCAAGAAACCAAAGTTGTCGTTTCTGAAAGTTTGGGGCTGCGATGCTTATGTGAAAAAGCTTCAACCTGATAAGCTCGAACCCAAATCGGAGAAGTGTGTCTTCATAGGATATCCAAAGGAGACTATTGGATACACCTTCTATCACAGATCCGAAGGCAAGACTTTTGTTGCTAAGTTCGGAAACTTTCTAGAGAAGGAGTTTCTCTCGAAAGAAGTGAGTGGGAGGAAAGTAGAACTTGACGAGGTAACTGTACCTGCTCCCTTATTTGAAAGTAGTGCATCACAGAAAACTGTTTCTGTGACACCTACACCAGTTAGTGAAGAAGCTAATGATGATGACCATGAAACTTCAGAACAAGATACTACTGAACCTCGTAGATCAAACAGAGTGAGATCCGCGCCAGAGTGGTACGGTAATCCTGTTCTGGAAGTCATGCTACTAGATCATGATGAACCTACGAACTATGAAGAAGCGATGGTGAGCCCAGATTCCGCAAAATGGCTTGAAGCCATGAAATCTGAGATGGGATCCATGTATGAGAACAAAGTATGGATTTTGGTTGACTTGCCAGATGATCGGCAAGCAATTGAGAATAAATGGATCTTCAAGAAGAAGACTGGCGCTGACGGTAATATTACTATCTACAAAGCTCGACTTGTCGCAAAAGGTTTTCGGCAAGTTCAAGGGATTGACTACGATGAGACCTTCTCACCCGTAGCGATGCTTAAGTCTGTCCGAATCATGTTAGCAATTGCCGCATTTTATGATTATGAAATTTGGCAGATGGATGTCAAAACTGCATTCCTGAATGGATTTCTGGAAGAAGAGTTGTATATGATGCAACCAGAAGGTTTTGTCGATCCAAAGGGAGCTAACAAAGTGTGCAAGCTCCAGCGATCCATTTATGGACTGGTGCAAGCCTCTCGGAGTTGGAATAAACACTTTGATAGTGTGATCAAAGCATTTGGTTTTATACAGAATTTTGGAGAAGCCTGTATTTACAAGAAAGTGAGTGGGAGCTCTGTAGCATTTCTGATATTATATGTGGATGGCATATTACTAATTGGAAATGATATAGAATTTCTGGATAGCATAAAGGGATACTTGAATAAGAGTTTTTCAATGAAAGACCTAGGTGAAGCTACTTACATATTAGGCATTAAGATCTATAGAGATAGATCAAGATGCTTAATTGGACTTTCACAAAGCACATACCTTGACAAAGTTTTGAAGAAGTTCAAAATGGATCAAGCAAAGAAAGGGTTCTTGCCTGTGTTACAAGGTGTGAAGTTGAGTAAGACTCAATGCCCGACCACTGCAGAAGATAGAGAGAAAATGAAAGATGTTCCCTATGATTCAGCCATAGGCTCTATCATGTATGCAATGCTGTGTACCAGACCTGATGTGTGCCTTGCTATAAGTCTAGCAGGGAGGTACCAAAGTGATCCAAGAGTGGATCACTGGACAGCGGTCAAGAACATCCTGAAATACCTGAAAAGGACTAAGGATATGTTTCTCATATATGGAGGTGACAAAGAGGTCATCGTAAAAGGTTATGTTGATGCAAGCTTTGACACTGATCCGGACGATTCTAAATCGCAAACCGGATACGTGTTTACATTAAACGGTGGAGCTGTCAGTTGGTGCAGTTCTAAACAAAGCGTTGTAGCGGGATCTACATGTGAAGCAGAGTACATAGCTGCTTCGGAAGCAGCAAATGAAGGAGTCTGCATGAAGGAGTTCATATCCGATCTAGGTGTCATACCTAGTGCATCGGGTCCAATGAAAATCTTTTGTGACAATACTGGTGCAATTTCCTTGGCAAAGGAATCCAGATTTCACAAGAGAACCAAGCACATCAAGAGACGCTTCAATTCCACCCGGGATCTAGTCCAGGTGGGACATATAGAGATTTGCAAGATACATATGGATCTGAATGTTGCATACCGTTGACTAAGCCTCTTCCACGAGCAAAACATGATCAGCACCAAGGCTCCATGGGTGTTAGAATCATTACTATGTAATCTAGATTATTGACTCTAGTGCAAGTGGGAGACTGAAGGAAATATGCCCTAGAGGCAATAACAAAGTTATTATTAATTTCCTTATATCATGATAAATGTTTATTATTCATGCTAGAATTGTATTAACCGGAAACATAATACATGTGTGAATACATAGACAAACAGAGTGTCACTAGTATGCCTCTACTTGACTAGCTCGTTAATCAAAGATGGTTATGTTTCCTAACCATGAACAAGGAGTTGTTATTTGATTAACGAGATCACATCATTAGGTGAATGATCTGATTGACATGACCCATTCCATTAGCTTAGCACCCGATCGTTTAGTATGTTGCTATTGCTTTCTTCATGACTTATACATGTTCCTATGACTATGAGATTATGCAACTCCCGTTTGCCGGAGGAACACTTTGTGTGCTACCAAACGTCACAACATAAATGGGTGATTATAAAGGTGCTCTAGAGGTGTCTCCAAAGGTACATGTTGGGTTGGCGTATTTCGAGATTAGGATTTGTCACTCCGATTGTCGGAGAGGTATCTCTGGGCCCTCTCGGTAATGCACATCACATAACGCCTTGCAAGCATTCCAACTAATGAGTTAGTTGTGAGATGATGTATTACGGAACGAGTAAAGAGACTTGCCGGTAACGAGATTGAACTAGGTATTGAGATACCGACGATCGAATCTCAGGCAAGTAACATACCGATGACAAAGGGAACAACGTATGTTGTTATGCGGTCTGACCGATAAAGATCTTCGTAGAATATGTAGGAGCCAATATGAGCATCCAGGTTCCGCTATTGGTTATTGACCAGAGACGTGTCTCGGTCATGTCTACATTGTTCTCGAACCCGTAGGGTCCGCACGCTTAAGATTTCAATGACAGTTATATTATGAGTTTATGAGTTTTGATGTACCGAAGTTAGTTTGAAGTCCCGGATGTGATCACGGACATGACGAGGAGTCTCGAAATGGTCGAGACATAAAGATTGATATATTGGACGGCAATATTCGGACACCGGAAGTGTTCCGGGTGATTTCGGAGAAAACCGAAGAGTCGGAGGGTTACCGGAACCCCCCGGGAGAAGTAATGGGCCATATGGGCCTTAGTGGAGAGAGAGAGAGGGGCAGCCAAAGGTGGGCTGCGCGCCTCCTCCCCCCTGGTCCGAATTGGACTAGGAGAGGGGGGCGGCGCCCCCTTTCCCTCTCCCTCCCCACTTCTTTCCCCCTCCTAGTAGGAGTCCTACTCCTACTAGGAAGAGGACTCCTCCTTGGCGCGCCATAGAGGGCCGGCCGGCCTCCTCCCCTTGATCCTTTATATACGGAGGCAGGGGGCACCCCTTGACACACAAGTTGATCCATGTGATCATATTCTTAGCCGTGTGCGGTGCCCCCTTCCACCATTGTCTTCGATAATATTGTAGTGGTGCTTAGGCGAAGCCCTGCGACGGTAGTGCATCAAGATCGTCACCACGCCGTCGTGCTGACGGAACTCTTCCCCGACACTTTGCTGGATCGGAGTCCGGGGATCGTCATCGAGTTGAACGTGTGCTAGAACTCGGAGGTGCCATAGTTTCGGTGCTTGATCGGTCGGGTCGTGGAGACGTACGACTACATCAACCAAATGCTTCCGTTGTCGATCTACAAGGGTACGTATATCAAACTCTCCCCTCTCGTTGCTATGCATCACCATGATCTTGCGTGTGCGTAGGAAATTTTTCGAAATTACTACGTTCCCCAACAGTTGTTTCATTGTACAAAGTTTGGACGGCTCAGATACATTCATTCGAACATAATGTCCTTCAAGCATTGACCCTCTATCAAACGGGCACCCTCCAGGACGTCCTCAAAGTATTGCTCCAGCTTGCGGTAGTCCTTGCCCTCGGGTGGACCCTCGATGGAGACAACGGCGCCTTCATCTTCGCCCAGTGCGTCTTGACACGGGCAAAGGCCATCCACGCGCCCTCTATGCACGCCGAGGGCTTCACAGTCTCAACTTGGGGCAAGGCATCGCCGAGCCGCTTGACCAGACCGAAGTAACTGCTAGGAATTGGTCGACTGGCCATAGTCGGACTATAAGGACCTTCATGGCCAAACTGGACATCCTATGCAGCTCTGCCAGCTGCATCATCTGGCTGTTTAGCAGCGCTGGCTGCTCCGGCGCGAGGTACTATGGCCAGAAGATCTTCTCTGTTGCGTTCCTTTCTTGGGCTCAGAAATACTGTGCGGCGTCGGTCGCACTCCTTGGGAGATCAGCAAAGGCGTCTGGAGAACTCCATAGTCGATTAAGTAAGGCATATCTCCGACCGCCAAAAATACTCTATAAAAGAAAGGGCTTACCAGCCGCTATCTGTTGGGCTTGCTTGATCTCCTCGCGAGCCACACGGGACTCAGTCTATGCCTCCTTGGCCTCTTGAAGATCCCTGGAGAGATCGTCCGCTTGGGCCTTATTTTTCTCCTCCAAGGTCTTACACTTGTTGGCGGCATCTTGGAGCTCCTGCTCCACTTCTTTCACCCGCTCCTCATACTTGCGGCAGGTGACCCGCTCGGCCTCTAAATCCGCATCCGCTTTGTCAGCGGCCACTTGCCTCGCCTGTGCCTGCTCCTTGGCTTGGGCAAGGGTGCTCTTCAGGTCCTCGACCTCGATCGCCCTATCTGAAAATATGATCAGCAACACAGGAGATTAGACTCCTGATACGTCTCCAACATATCTATAATTTTTGATTGCTCCATGCTATTATATTATCTATTTTGGATGTCAATGGGCTTTATTTTACATTTTTATATCATTTTTGGGACTAACCTACTAACCGGAGGCCCAACCCAAATTGCAGTTTTTTTTGCCTATTTAAGGGTTTAGAAGAAAAGAAATATCAAAAGGAGTCCAAGTGGAATGAAACCTTCGGGAACGTGATTTTCTCAACAAACGTGATCCAGGAGACTTGGAGTGGGCGTCAAGACACAAGGGAGGAAGGCACGAGGCAGGGGGGCGTGCCTACCCCCCTGGGCGTGCCCTCCACCCTCGTGGGCCCTCCGTTGCTCCACTAACGTACTTCTTCCTCCTATATATATCCACGTACCCCCCAAACATCCAGGAGCACCATGAAAACCTAATTCCACCGCCGCAACCTTCTGTACCCGAGAGATCCCATCTTGGGGCCTTTCCCGGAGCTCCGCCGGAGGGGGCATTGATCACGGAGGACCTCTACATCAACTCCATGGCCTCTCCGGTGATGTGTGAGTAGTTTACTTTAGACCTACGGGTCCATAGTTATTAGCTAGATGGCTTCTTCCCTCTCTTTGGATCTCAATACAAAGTTCTCCTCGATCTTCTTGGAGATCTATTCGATGTAATCTTCTTTTGTGGTGTGTTTGTCGAGATCCGATGAATTGTGGGTTTATGATCCAGATTATCTATGAACAATATTTGATTCTCCTCTGAATTCTTTTATGTATGATTGGTTTATCTTTGCAGGTTTCTTTGAATTATCAGTTTGGTTTGGCCTACTAGATTGATCTTTCTTGCAATGGGAGAAGTGCTTAGCTTTGGGTTCAATCTTGCGGTGCTCGATCCCAGTGACAGAAAGGGAACCGACACGTATCATATTGTTGCCATTGAGGATAAAAAGATGGGGTTTATTTTATATTGCATGAGTTTATCCCTCTACATCATGTCATCTTCCTTAAAGCATTACTCTGTTCTTATGAACTTAATACTCTAGATGAATGCTAGATAGCGGTCGATGTGTGGGGTAATAGTAGTAGATGCAGAATTGTTTTGGTCTACTTGTCGCGGACGTGATGCCTATATATATGATCATACCTAGATATTCTCATAACTATGCTCAATTCTATCAATTGCTCGACAGTAATTCATTTACCCACCGTAATACTTATGCTCTTGAGAGAAGCCACTAGTGAAACCTATGGCCCCGGGGTCTATCTTCCATCATATTAATATTCCAACACTTAGTTATTTCCTTTTCCATTTATTTTACTTTGCATATTTATTTCTCTTTATCATAAAAATACCAAAAATATTATCTTATCATATCTATCAGATCTCACTCTCGTAAGTGACCGTGAAGGGCTTGACAACCCCTTTATCATGTTGGTTGTGAGGTTATTATTTGTTTGTGTAGGTGCGTGGGACTTGAGCGTGATCTCCTACTGGATTGATACCTTGGTTCTCAAAAACTGAGGGAAATACTTACGCTACTTTGCTGCATCACCCTTTCCTCTTCAAGGGAAAACCAACACAAAGCTCAAGAGGTAGCAACAAGGATTTCTGGCGCCGTTGCCGGGGAGATTCACGCCAAGTCAAGTCAAGATTTGACTCCCAACAACGAGTCATTTCAGGCGCCATTACCAAGTCAAAAACATACCAAGTACCCATCTAAAACTCTTATCCCTCGCATTGCATTATTTGCCATTTGCCTCCTGTTTTCCTCTCCCTCACTTCACCCTTCCTGTTTTATTTGCCCTCTCTCTCTCCGTTCCCCTTCTCTTTCCCTATTTGCCTCTTTTGCCCATTTCTTTTTTGGTTATGTGTATGATTGCTTGCTTTCCACGATGGCTCAAGATAATACTAAATTGTGTGACTTTGCCAATACCAAAAACAATGATTTTCTTAGCACTCCGATTGCTCCTCTTATCGATGCTGAATATTGTGAAATTAATACTGCTGTGTTGAATCTTGTCATGAAAGATCAATTCTCCGGCCTTCCTAGTGAAGATGCCGCTACCCCTCTAAACAACTTTGTTGATTTCTGTGATATGCAAAAGAAGAAAGATGTGGACAATGATATTGTTAAATTGAAGCTATTTCCGTTTTCGCTTAGAGATCATGCTAAAACTTGTTTTTCGTCTTTGCCTAAAAATAGTATTGATTCATGGAATAAGTGCAAAGATGCTTTTATCTCTAAGTATTTTCCTCCTGCTAAGATCATCTCTCTTAGAAACGATATTATGAATTTTAAGCAACTTGATCATGAACATGTTGCAAAATCTTGGGAGAGGATGAAATTAATTATGCGTAATTGCCCTACACATGGTTTGAATCTTTGGATGATTATACAAAAATTTTATGCCGGATTGAATTTTGCTTCTAGAAATCTTTTAGATTCGGCCGCGGGAGGCACTTTTATGGAAATCACTTTAGGAGAAGCTACTAAACTCCTAGATAATATTATGGTTAATTATTCTCAATGGCACACCAAAAGATCTACTAATAAAAAAGTGCATGCAAATGAAGAGATTAATGTTTTGAGTGGAAAGATGGATGAACTTATGAAATTGTTTGCTAATAAGAGTGCTCCTACTGATCCTAATAATATGCCTTTGTCTACCTTGGTTGAGAATAATAATGAATCTATGGATGTGAATTTTGTTGGTATGAACAATTTTGGTAATAACGCGTATAGAGGTAATTTTAATTCTAGGCCATTTCCTAGTAATTCCTCTAATAATTATGGTAATTCCTACAACAGTTCCTATGGAAGTTATAATAAGATGCCCTCTGATTTTGAATCTATTATTAAAGAATTTATTACTTCGCAAAAGAGTTTCAATGCTTTGATTGAAGAAAAATTGCTTAAGATTGATGAGTTGGCTAGGAACGTTGATAGAATTTATCTTGATGTTGATTCTTTCAAACTTAGATCTATTCCACCTAAGCATGATATCAATGAGTCTCTGAAAGCCATGAGAATTTACATTGATGAGTGCAAAGAAAGAACCGCTAGGATGTGTGCTAAGAAAGATTGCTTTGTGAAAGCGTGTTCTTCTAGTTTTCATGATAATAAAGATGAAGACCTAAAAGTTATTGATGGTTCTCCTATTGAATCTTTGTTTTGCAATATGAATATTGATAATGATGGGACTAGAGATGAGCCACCTTTACCTAGAAGGCGTTCCAAAAATTCGGAGTTTTTAGATCTTGATGCAAAAATTGTTAAAAGTGGGATTGAAGAGGTCAAAACTTTAAATATCAATGAACCCACTATTTTGGATTTCAAGGAATTTAATTATGATAATTGCTCTTTGATAGATTGTATTTCCTTGTTGCAATCTGTGCTAAATTCTCCTTATGCTTATAATCAAAATAAAGCTTTTACTAAACATATCGTTGATGCTTTGATGCAATCTTATGAAGAAAAACTTGAGTTGGAAGTTTCTATCCCTAGAAAACTTTATTATGAGTGGGAACCTACAATAAAAATTAAAATTAAAGATCATGAGTGCTATGCTTTGTGTGATTTGGGTGCTAGTGTTTCCACGATTCCAAAAACTTTGTGTGCTTTGATAGGTTTCCGTGATTTTGATGATTGTTCTTTAAACTTGCACCTTGCGGATTACACTATTATGAAACCTATGGGAAGAATTAATGATGTTCTTATTGTTGCAAATAGTAACTATGTGCCCGTAGATTTCATTGTTCTCGATATAGATTCCAATCCTTCATGTCCTATTATTCTTGGTACACCTTTCCTTAAAACGATTGGTGCAATTATTAATATGAAGGAAGGGAATATTAGATTCCAATTTCTGTTAAGAAAGGCATGGAACACTTCCCTAGAAAGAAAATTAAATTACCAGATGAATCTATTATGAGAGCCACTTATGGATTGCCTACCAAAGATGGCAATACCTAGATCTATCTTGGCTTTAATGCTTAGCTAGGGGTGTTAAACGATAGCGCTTGTAGGGAGGTAACCCAATTTTATTTTTGTTCCTTGCCTTTTGCTCCTGTTTAGTAATAAATAATTTATCTAGCCTCTGTTTTGGTTTTTTTGTGTTTAATTAGTGTTTGTGCCAAGTAGAACCGTTGGGAAGACTTGGGGAAAGTCTTTTTGATCTTGCTGTAAAAACCAGAAACTTTAGCCTCATGATAATTGCTTCCATTTTTATTTGGAAAGTGCTAGTTAGTTAATTATTTTTGCAGATTATTAATAGATAAATTCCTCACGTCCAGCAATTTATTTTAGAATTTTTGGGGTTCTAGGAGTTGCGTTAGCTACACATTACTACAGACTGTTCTGTTTTTGACAGATTCTGTTTTTTGTGTGTTGTTTGCTTATTTTGATGAATCTATGGCTAGTAAAAGAGTTTATAAACCATAGAGAAGTTGGAATACAGTAGTTTTAACACCAATATAAATAAAGAATGAGTTCATTACAGTACCTTGAAGTGGTGTTTTGTTTTCTTTCGCTAACGGAGCTCACGAGATTTTCTATTTTGAGTTTTGTGTTGTGAAGTTTTCAAGTTTTGGGTAAAGATTTGATGGATTATGGAACAAAGAGTGGAAAGAGCATAATATTTGGGATGCCCATGGCACCCCAAGGTAAAATTCGAGGACACCAAAAATCTAAGCTTGGGGATGCCCCGGAAGGCATCCCCTCTTTCGTCTTCGTCTATCGGTAACTTTACTTGGAGCTATATTTTTATTCACCACATGATATGTGTTTTGCTTGGAGCGTCTTGTATGATTTGAGTCTTTGCTTTGTAGTTTACCACAATCATCCTTTCTGTACACACCTTTTGAGAGATACTCACACGATTTGAGGTTTATTAGAATACTCTATGTGCTTCACTTATATCTTTTGAGCTATATAGTTTTTGCTCTAGTGCTTCACTTATATCTTTTACAGCACGGTGGTGGATTTGTTTTATAGAAACTATTGTTCTCTCATGCTTCACCTATATTATTTTGAGAGTCCTTTAGAACAACATGGCAATATAAAAACTTTCATAGAAGTGCATTGAATACTATGAGAAGTTTGATACTTGATAATTGTTTTGAGATATGGAGATGGTGATATTGGAGTCATGCTAGTTGAGTAGTTGTGAATTTGAGAAATACTTGTGTTGAAGTTTGTGATTCCCGTAGCATGCACGTATGGTGAACCGTTATGTGATGAAGTCGGAGCATGATTTATTTATTGATTGTCTTCCTTATGAGTGGCGGTCGGGGACGAGCGATGGTCTTTTCCTACCAATCTATCCCCCTAGGAGCATGCGCGTAATACTTTGTTATAACTAATAGATTTTTGCAATAAGTATGTGAGTTCTTTATGACTAATGTTGAGTCCATGGATTATACGCACTCTCACCCTTCCACCATTGTTAGCCTCTCTAGTATCGCACAATTTTCGCCGGTACCATAAACCCACCATATATCTTCCTCAAAACAGCCACCATACCTACCTATTATGGCATTTCCATAGCCATTCCGAGAATTATTGCCATGCAACTTTCCACCGTTTCGTTATTATGACACGCTTCATCATTGTCATATTGCTTGCATGATCATGTAGTTGACATCGTATTTGTGGCAAAGCCACCGTTCATAATTCTTCATACATGTCACTCATGCATCATTGCACATCCCGGTACACCGCCAGAGGCATTCACATAGAGTCATATTTTGTTCTAAGTATTGAGTTGTAATCCTTGAGTTGTAAGTAAATAAAGTGTGATGATCATCATTATTAGAGCATTGTCCCAAGTGAGGAAAGGATGATGGAGATTATGATTCCCCCACAAGTCGGGATGAGACTCCGGACGAAAAAAGAGAGAGAAAAGAGGCCAAAAAAAAGAAAGAAGCCCAAATAAAAAAATGAGAGAAAAAGAGAGAAGGGACAATGCTACTATCCTTTTTCCACACTTGTGCTTCAAAGTAGCACCATCTTTTTCATGTTAGAGAGTCTCCTATGATATCACTTTCATATACTAGTGGGAATTTTTCATTATAGAACTTGGCTTGTATATTCCAATGATGGGCTTCCTCAAAATGCCCTAGGTCTTCGTGAGCAAGCAAGTTGGATGCACACCCACTAAGTTTCTTTTGTTGAGCTTTCATATACTTATAGCTCTATTGCATCCGTTGCATGGAAATTCCTACTCACTCACATTGATATCTATTGATGGGCATCTTCATAGACCGTTGATACGCCTAGTTGATGTGAGACTATCTTCTCCTTTTTGTCTTCTCCACAACCACCATTCTATTCCACGATAGTGCTATATCCATGGCTCACGCTCATATATTGCGTGAAGATTGAAAAAGTTTGAGAATATCAAAAGTATGAAATATTGCTTGGCTTGTCATCGGGGTTGTGCATGATTTACATATTTTGTGTGGTGAAGATAGAGCATAGCCAGGCTATATGATTTTATAGGGATAACTTTCTTTGGCCATGTTATTTTGAGAAGACATAATTGCTTAGTTAGTATGCTTGAAGTATTATTATTTTTATGTCGATATTAAACTTTTATCTTGAATCTTTCGGATCTAGACATTCATGCCACAAAAAAGAAAAATTACATTGAGAAACGTGTTAGAAAGCATTCCACATCAAAAATTCTTCTTTTATCATTTACCTACTCGCGGACGAGCAGGAATTAAGCTTGGGGATGCTTGATAAGTCTCCAAGGTATCTATAATTTTTGATTGCTCCATGCTATTATATTATCTATTTTGGATGTCAATGGGCTTTATTTTACACTTTTATACCATTTTTGGGACTAACCTACTAACCGAAGGCCCAGCCCAAATTGTTATTTTTCTGTGCCTAGGGTTTTGAAGAAAAGGAATATCAAACGGAGTCCAAATGGAATGAAACCTTCGGGAACGTGATTTTCTCAACAAACGTGATCCAGGAAACTTGGAGTGGGCGTCAAGAAACAAGGGAGGAAGGCACGAGGCAGGGGGCGCGCCCTCCACCCTCGTGGGCCCTCCATTGCTCCACCGACGTACTTCTTCCTCCTATATATATCCATGTACCCCCAAAACATCCAGGAGCACCATGAAAACCTAATTCCACTGCCGCAACCTTCTGTACCCGAGAGATCCCATCTTGGGGCCTTTTCCGGAGCTCCGCCAGAGGGGGCATTGATCACAGAGGGCCTCTACATCAACTCCATGGCCTCTCCGGTGATGTGTGAGTAGTTTACTTCAGACCTACGGGTCCATAGTTATTAGCTAGATGGCTTCTTCTCTCTCTTTGGATCTCAATACAAAGTTCTCCTCTATCTTCTTGGACATCTATTCGATGTAATCTTCTTTTGCAGTGTGTTTGTCGAGATCCGATGAATTGTGGGTTTATGATCCAGATTATCTATGAACAATATTTGATTCTCCTCTGAATTCTTTTATGTATGATTGGTTTATCTTTGCAAGTCTCTTCGAATTATCAGTTTGGTTTGTCCTACTAGAATCTTTCTTGCAATGGGAGAAGTGCTTAGCTTTGGGTTCAATCTTGCAGTGCTCGATCCCAGTGACAGAAAGGTAACCGACACGTATTGTATTGTTGCCATCGAGGATAAAAATATGGGGTTTATATCATATTGCATGAGTTTATCCCTCTACATCATGTCATCTTCCTTAAAGCATTACTCTGTTCTTATGAACTTAATACTCTAGATGCATGCTAGATAGCTGTCGATGTGTGGAGTAATAGTAGTAGATGCAGAATCATTTCGGTCTACTTGTCGCGAACGTGATGCCTATATACATGATCATACCTAGATATTCTCATAACTATGCTCAATTCTATCAATTGCTCGACAGTAATTCGTTTACCCACCGTAATACTTATTGTCGATGTACTAGAATAGGGATACCCTAGTACCTCGAACTTGTGCACGGGCAGTTGCAGCACCCCGCGGCAAGGCTTGCCGGGCGAACACCAAGATCCTCCGTGGTTCCCTTGGAGCCATTCAAGAACAAAGTATTTAAGCTCAGGAGACAAGGCCCCGGCAAGAGGAGCTTGCCGGGAAGGCCAACCAAGGCACTCCAAGGAACTTGCCGCGACGCGCCACGCGCTCCGGCAAGGCAACAAGGCCCCGGCAAGAGGAGCTTGCCGGGAAGACCAACCAAGGTACCTCGAGGCCCGGTGAGAGACAAGCTTCCGGACCTGACAAGATAACAGCAGCGGCAGGGCGCTTGCCGCGGCAGGCAGCCACTCTGTGACCATGCTCCAGCGCATCCACCAACGTGTCGCTCTGGGGGCCTCTCCAGGCGCGTGTGGCGGGAGGTTGTGCAGCCAGCGGTGCGCAGTGGCATGCGAAGCTGACAAGATCGCCATCGTGGCGAACGGTGGCGCCCCTAACGGTCCTTTTCTGCACTGTTTGGGCGACTCAGACGGGCATTTAATGCCCTTGTCCCCTGCCGTCAGGGTTAGGTAGGGTGCACTGTACAAGTAACTGTACCAACCACCTCACTTTTTACATTTGTACCCTTCTCTGCGTTGCCACCTGTCGGTGACCCCTTTGGTGTATAAAAGGAGGCCCATGCGCAACGTAGAGGGGGTTCGACTGGTTCGGAACCCAGAAAAACACTACGCTCTCTCTCTGGAGCAAGAACACAAGATAATCAAACAAGCAGCAGTAGGAGTGTTATCTCTCCGGGGAGCTCCGAAGCTGGGTAAACTGCTCGTGTGCTTCACCTCGATCTGCTCTTCGTGTGATCTCCGCCCCCCGCCGAACCGAAAGGGGCTCGGTCCGCCGGCCCCATAGGTGTTCGTGGATCAGTTTCCCCGACATCTTTGGCGCGCCAGGTAGGGGGCGTCGAGATTATGTGAACCTGATCCGGTGTTCACACGAGCTAGATCTTCATTCCCTTCATCAACATGCCACCGAAGAAGAAGACTTCGGCGGCAGCCGCTCCGTCCACGTCACTTCCGCCACCGTTGGAGCAAACGGGTGGTGGAATGGACGCCGGCGGAAGAATGGACATCGATGAGGAAGCTTATGATGCTGCCAGGTCCAAGGACAAGGCTGCACAAACCTCGGCGACTGTACATGTTCCACGCCACTCTCAGGAGGCGCAAGACCAACAGCGTCATGGCACTTGCAGTGCCATATGCATGATAGGCCAAGACCAAGCTGGTGGATCTCGGGGCGCTCAAGACTAGCATGCACGCCAGCGTGCTGGCACGAGCGGGGCACGGTCGCCTGGACGGGATACTGCTCCTTCTAACATAGTTAGAAGTCCGAGCACGTCCCGCTCCTCGCGCCGTCCGCCACTGCCACCCACCACTCCAGCAGAAGCTTTGGCGCGAGCTCAACTGCTCTTAGATTACCCTCCGACGTCAGACAAGATCGACGAATGGAGGGCCAATATTCAGAGTCTCATCGGCTACGCCAACGGTGACACTCCACGGCGGCCGAGCGCGTCACCGCCGCGGCAGGGTTGCCGGGCACGAGCCGGTGGCGACGAAACGGGTGGAGGTGCAACTACCATGCAATCACCACCCCGAAGGCCAAGATCGCCGACTCGTCGGATCCACCTCGACAACGACTCCACCGCATCGTCGGATCCACGAGCTCGTCGCGATCAGCGCCAAGTTCTTCATGATCGACAACAAGAAGACGCTCGAACTCGCATCGAGCGCCGAAGAGAAGCGCGACGTCAATCCGACAAGCGCGCTGGGCCCTCTGTTGACATGCATGCGCCAGGGGAACCAGGCGATCTACCGTACACGGTAGGTTGCCCTGCGTTCACTCGTGAGCTGCGGCAAGTCCAGTGGCCCAGCACGAAGAACTTCAAGCCAGACGTACCGGAGAAGTACGACGGCAAGACGCATCCGTCGGAGTTCCTTAGCATCTACACCATTGCGGTGCAGGCTGCCGGGGGACGGGATGACAAGATCCTTGCCAACTACTTCCCGCTGGTGCTCAAGCCCAACGTCAGATCCTGGCTCATGCACTTGCCGGACAACTCCATATCCTCTTGGGCTGATCTGTGCCATCAGTTTGTCGGCGCCTTCACGGGCGGACACAAGCCTCATGGCCAGGAGAGTGATCTTCATCTGCTCGCCTAGAAGGAAGGAGAGCCCCTGCACAAGTACATACAGAGATTCAGCAGTGTGCAGCACAACATCCCAGACGTCCACCCTGCCGTGGTGATCAGCGCATTCCATCAGAACGTGCGAAACCGCAGGATGCGAGAGGAAATGGCGATGTGCAAGATCAGGGACGTCAGTGAGTTATATGCACTGGCCGACAAGTGTGCACGTGCTGAGGAAGGGAGGAGACTCCCCTAAGAGAATCTAGGAGCGGGAGGATCTGACAGTGAAGATGCTGCCCCGGCAAGGAAAACCCGGCGGCGGAACAACAGGAAGAGGAAAGGCAAAGAGGTGCTAGTTGTTGAGCAGTCCGGCAACGGTGGTGGCACCAAGAAAGCCAAAGATGGTGACTCCAGCAAGGAGGTTGCCGCGGAGGTGGCGGTCGCCGACAAGCAGGACGGCACCAACAAGCAGTATTGCAAGATCCATCGCACCAAGATCCATGATCTCCAGAGCTGCAAAAAAGTCGAGCAGCTTGTTGAGCAACAGAAAGCTGAATACGAGCGGCGCGACAAGGAGAAGGCCCAGGAAGGTGCTGGGGGATCCGGCAAGAAACGTCCTGGCCGAGGAGGACGCCGCGGCAAGGCCAAGCAGCGGCAAGGAGACAGACCTCCTCACGGCCGCGACAAGGATGAAGATGACGACGACGATGAAGACATGGATGATGAGGAGACTGATGAGCAGGAGTTCCAGAAAGCCACAGAGGTCCTGTGCGTTGACGGTGGTGCTTCTCTGCATACCTCGCACCATCAGCTCAAGCAGTGGGTGCGGGAAGTTAATGCAGCAGAACCACCCGTCGAGTCACGCAAGCCTCTGAAATGGTCCAGCACGCCTATCATCTTTGATATTAAGGACCACCCTGGTCGCATAACTGCGGTCGGGTGCTTGCTGATGTTGGTTTCACCAACAATCCGCAACCTCAAGGTCACCAAGATGTTAGTTGACGGCGGGGCCGGCTTGAACCTGATCTCCTCCGCGGTGCTCCAGAAACTCCAGATCCCTGACAGCGAGCTCGAAGAGACCGGTACATTTCAAGGAATCAACCCGGGAAGGAGCAAGCCGAAGGGAAAGATCACGTTGCCGGTAACATTTGGCAGCGAGCTGAACTTCAGGACTGAGAGGGTCACGTTTGATGTTGCTGACTTTCCATTACCTTACAATGGAATCCTTGGCCGTCCGGCACTCGCCAAGTTCATGGCAGCCTCTCACTATGCGTACAACGTACTGAAAATGCCAGGCCCAATAAGTGTCATCTCTGTCCCTGGCAACAAGAAGGATGCTCTTATCTATGCCGACAAGATCTACCGGGAAGCAGCAGCCGCAGCAGAACGCAAGACACTTGCTGCTGAAGCTCCCCGGGGGAAGAAGAAGACCAAGTCCGGCAAGAGCTCTGATGCCCACTCCGGCAAGCGCACCTCTTCGGAGTGCTGCGCTACCGTCGAGGACGCACCATCGAGCTCCACCGGCAAGTGTAAGAAGGCAATGGCAGCTCCACCTGAGACCAAGAAGGTGTCCGCCAAGGAGGACGGCACTGGTGGTACCTTCACCATCAGCGCCACTCTTGACCCCAAATAGGAAAGCGCGCTCGTTGCTTTCCTGTGGGCGAATGTCGACGTGTTTGCGTGGCAACCGTCTGATATCCCCGGTGTTCCCAGGAAAGTAATTGAGCACCACCTTGCCGTCTGTCCTCATGCGCGGCCCGTCAAGCAGAAAGTCAGGAAACAGGCAGTGGAGCGCCAAGAATTCATCGCAGAAGAAATCAAGAAGTTGGAAGCAGCAGGCCTTGTCAGAGGAGTGCTCCATCCCACCTGGTTGGCCAATCCTGTTGTCGTGCGCAAGGCTAACGGGAAATGGAGGCTTTGTATTGACTTCACTGATGTTAATAAAGCTTGTCCCAAAGACCCATTTCCCTTGCCGCGCATTGACCAGATTGTTGACTCCACAGCCGGATGTGATTTGCTTTCATTTCTTGATGCATACTCAGGTCTTCATGGCAGAAGAGGATGAAGAGAAAAGCGCATTTATCACCCTGTGTGGCACGTACTGCTTCGTACGGATGCCTTTCGGTTTGAAGAATGCTGGTTCAACATTCGCAAGGGTAGTCCACCACGCTTTTGAGCCGCAGATGCACAGAAATGTGGAAGCCTACGTGGATGACATAGTGGTCAAGAGCAAGAACAGGGTGACCCTGATTCAAGATTTAGACGAGACATTTGCAAATCTGCGCAAGATCAACCTCAAGCTTAACCCCGAGAAGTGCGTGTTTGGAGTCCCTTCCGGCAAGCTTCTCGGGTTCTTCGTGTCTCAGCGGGGAATTGAAGCCAATCCCGACAAGATCAAGGCCATTGAGCAGATCGAAGCACCAAAGCGCGTCAAGGATGTATGAAGGCTTGCCGCTTGCGTGGCTGCTCTCAGCAGGTTTATCTCTAGATCTGCTGAGCGCGCCCTGCCATTTTTCAAAATTTTAGAAAAGGCAGGTCCAATAAAATGGACTCCGGAGGCGGAGGCTGCGCTGCAGGACTTGAAGAGATACCTGTCCTCCACTCCAACACTTGTCGCACCTAAGCCGCAAGAGAAGTTGCTGCTGTATATAGCGGCAACCAATCAAGTGGTTAGTGCTGCGTTAGTGGCGGAGAGGGAGGCAGATGATGAGCCAGCAACCACGGCAGATGCATCCAGCGACAAGCAGGGGGCTTCGCCGACAAGCTCTGGTCCCAACAGAGATGGATCTGTGCAGGAGCATGATAAGATGCAGAAGAGAATGGTGCAGCGTCCAGTTTACTTTGTCAGTTCCCTTCTACAGGGGGCTAGATCAAGGTACTCTGGTATGCAGAAGTTGCTTTTTGGCCTCCTCATGGCCTCGAGAAAGCTGCACCATTACTTCCAAGCACATGAG
This sequence comes from Triticum dicoccoides, assembly GCF_002162155.2. Lineage (NCBI taxonomy): Eukaryota > Viridiplantae > Streptophyta > Magnoliopsida > Poales > Poaceae > Triticum > Triticum dicoccoides. The sequence goes on along the minus strand of NC_041390.1, from coordinate 395,381,572 downwards.
ATCATAGTCGTCACTCGCTTTCCGCTGAAGAGGATACTGCAAAATCCAGAAGCGACAGGCAGGATTGTCGAGTGGGCGCTGGAACTGTCAAGCTTTGGCCTCAAGTTTGAGAGCACTTCAACTATCCAAAGCAGAGCATTGGCAGAGTTCATAGCAGAATGGACGCCAACACCAGATGAAGAAATTCCAGAGACGAGCATCCCCGTCAAAGAGGCAAGCAAAGAGTGGCTGATGTACTTTGATGGTGCCTTCTCGCTGCAAGGCGCCGGTGCGGGCGTGCTGCTTGTCGCGCCCACCGGAGAGCACCTCAAGTACGTAGTCCAGATGCACTTTCCCAAGGAGCAAGCAACCAACAATACTGCAGAGTACGAAGGATTGCTTGCCGGTCTTAGAATCGCAGCAGACCTTGGGATCAAGAAGCTCATTGTCAAGGGTGACTCACAGCTTGTCGTCCGCCAAGTGAACAAGAACTACCAGAGTCCATTGATGGAAGCATATGTTGATGAAGTGAGGAAGCTAGAAGAGCACTTTGACGGCCTACAGATGGAGCATATCCCAAGAGCTCAGAATGACATTGCTGATGGCCTGTCAAAGTGCGCCGCACTAAAGTTACCTGTGGAACCAGGGATCTTTGTGCTTAAGTTGACTCAACCATCCGTAACACCATCAACTGGACAAAGCAAGAAGAGGAAGTTGGTTTCTGGTGACTACTTTCCGGCAGAGCTCCCCGAAGCCGCCGCCAAGAAAGTCGTCAAGATCAACACCAAGGATGCTGAGGGGCAGTCTGCTCCGGCAAGCCTTATGGTTTGTTCCGTTGAAGTAGACGCTCCCGACAAGTTTTGCTCCGGCAAGCTAGCCGGGCAACATCAAGCTCCGGCAGGGCCGCAAGTCCTTGCCGTAGAAGCGGATGTTCCCGCAGCAGCAGATGTGCCTTTAGTCCTTGTTGTCGAGCCACAAGCTCCAGCATGGGCACAGCAGATTGTCCATTTCCTTCAGACAGGAGAACTTCCTGAAGAGCAAGAAGAAGCGGAAAAAGTAGCCCGACAGTCAAGTATGTACCAGTTTGTCGATAGCATACTATACAGAAGAAGACTCAACGGTGTGAAATTGAAGTGTATTTGCCGGGAAGATGGACAAAAGCTGTTGGCAGAGATACATGGAGGCATATGTGGCCACCACATTGGCGCAAGAGCACTTGCCGGCAAAGCTTTCCGGCAAGGTTTCTTTTGGCCGACAGCCCTCCAGGATGCAACTGCACAAGTAACCAAGTGTGCAGCGTGCCAGTTCCACTCCAAACAGATACACCAGCCAGCTCAAGCTCTCCAGACGATCCCTTTATCCTGGCCATTTTCGGTCTGGGGGCTCGATATCCTCGGCCCTTTCCCCTGAGCTGTCGGGGGCTTTGAGTACTTGTACGTCGCAATCGACAAGTTCACAAAGTGGCCGGAAGTGCAGCCAGTGAGGAAGGTGACAGCACAGTCAGCAGTCAAGTTCTTCAGGTCAATTGTTTGCCGTTTCGGGATCCCTAACAGGATCATCACCGACAACGGCACACAATTTACGAGCCGCACCTTCATGCAGTACGTCCAAGACCTTGGCGCCAAGGTCTGCTTCGCTTCTGTTGCTCATCCGAGAAGCAACGGTCAAGCAGAGAGGGCAAATGCTGAAGTGCTGCACGGGCTCAAGACCAGAACTTTCGACAGGCTGCGCAAGTGCGGAAGAAACTGGATCGAGGAGCTGCCGGTGGTTCTTTGGTCGATCAGAACGACGCCAAATCGAGCCACTGGCCAGACGCCTTTCGCTCTAGTCTATGGAGCAGAGGCAGTTCTCCCCACGGAACTCGTATACGGATCGCCTCGAGTGCTCGCTTATGATGAGCTTGAGCAAGAACAGCTGCGACAAGACGACGCGCTGCTCCTTGAGGAAGATCGTCTTCAGGCTGCTGTACGAGCTGCTCGATACCAGCAAGCTTTGCGCCGCTACCATAGCCGCAAAGTTAAGGCCAGAAGCTTCGAGGAAGGCGACCTTGTTCTTCGGCGCGTTCAGTCTGCCAAGAATTCCAACAAGTTGACGCCGAAGTGGGAAGGCCCTTATCGGGTGAAACGAGTCACAAGGCCCGGCGCTGTCCGCCTTGAGAATGAAGATGGCATTCCGGTGAGAAACTCCTGGAACATAGAACATCTTCGTAAGTTTTTCCCGTAGGGCGCGGTTGCCGGAACCCGTTCCGGCAACCACCTTTTGTACACGTCTTGCCGCTGTTGCATGTAATCCTTTGTACAAAGCCGGGCGCAGATCCCGTGCATAAATAGAACCCCATGTGCTCCGCACGACTTGTCCATTTCATGCATTAGTTTCTTTCTTGCATGCGTTATCTGACACTTTGTGCAGCACCTACATCCGGTAAGCAATAACGAGCCGAAGGGCTCCATATCATTATTTTCTCTTCTTTCTTCTTTTCAACAAAGGAAAAGAAGGTTCCCTCGCACACAAGTTTGCCGGGGGGGAAGGAGAAGATTGTGGTATGGACCAGGCGTCGTTCAAGCAAAGTTTTGCCTTGCCGGGAAGCAAACAACAGAAAAGCTAAGTTGCCAAAGTTTGAGCAATCAGTTTTTAAATTTTTTGAGTTATCTTCCTCGAACGACCCTGCTTTGTATGGAAAACCTGTGCGCGGAGGAACCAACTCGTGGCTAGTTGCGCCCTTACTTTGTTTCGAGTCCGCTCAACAACTTAAGTGTGCTGCATCTAGTCGCGACAAGGTTTCTCGTCGGAAGCAGCGCCGCCAGCAGGCTGCTGACGTTCTGCACTCAGTGCTCGCGGCTCGGGTGCCTGCGCCGACAAGTTCCCTAGAAGCGTAGGGTAAAAACATACAAAGGAAGGAATCTAGTAGAGGAAATAACATAGCAATTGATAGCAGAAATAAAGTTATATTACAAGATAACTTGTCGCAGCTCTAACAGACTGTTTTCATAACATGATTAGCAGCGACAAGGGAAAAGAAGAAATGGGCGGCCTAGTCTACGTGATCGCCCTCAACCCTCTTGATCTCGCTCACCTTGTCCACAATGGGTGCGACAAGGTCCTTGAGTGCGTCCCGATCGGCGTCTGGCGGCAAGGACTTGAGGACGTTGGTGAAGCTGAGGCCTAGATTGCGGAAGGCCACCTTCATCAGCACCTTCTGGAGAACTCCGGTGCAGATTCTGCGCGACTCGTCGGCCAGCTGCTTTGGGATCCTCTCCCGGAGCCGCTGGAGTGCCGTCGCCACGCCCTTGAAGAACAGGCTGAGCTTGGCGCTGGGTTGGAGATTCTCGTCGGAGCGATACCCAAAGTCCTCCATCCCCAGTTGTGCCAGCTCCTCGTCGATGACTGCGGCAATATTCACCAGACCCTCGGTCCAGTGCTCCACAGTATCTCTGAATGAGTTCTGGGTAACTGCGATGCTCTCCAGCAGCGCCTTGTCAGCCTTGACCTTCTCCGACAAGGTCTTCTCCCGCTCCTTGGCGTTGTCCAGCATCTGCGTCAGCGTGGCCAGCTTCAACTTCAGGTCTGCATTGGAATCCTTGGCGACGCTGAGCTCCTTTCCCCTCTCAGCGAGAAGACCTTGCAGCTCACCGTGGGCGGCAGCATCCTTCTCACGCTCACGCTTGAGCGCGGCAAGCTCCTCGCCGCTCTTCCCGATGTTGGCCTCCAGCTGCGCCACCTTCTCCTCCAGCTCTTTCTTGGCGGCCTCTGTGATTGCGGCAGCGTCCTTTGCTTCCTTGAGCGCCCCGCCAAGTGCTTGCTCGCGCTCGGCGAGCTCCTCCTCGTAGCTGTCGAGGTTGGCCTTCCGCTGCACCAATTCGCCTTCTCGCGCGGACTGCTTCTCGGCGTCCAGCCTTTGTTCCTCCTCAGCTTTGGCCTTCTCGAGAAGGAAGGTCGTGCGCTCCTCGGCGAGTCGCTCCCGCTCCTGTGCCAAGGACCGGAGAGCTTCTTGATTGTGGCCCCGGAGCTCCTCCGCGCGCTTCTCCATATCAACTCCCGCCTTCACGACAAGCGCTTCCCGGGAAGCCAGCTTGGCTTGCCGTGCGCGGTAGAGTGACAGCAGCTTCCGCAGCAGCTGCTCCTCCTCAGGCTCGCCACTTCTGCTGCTGGGCGCGTCGACCAACGACAGTCCAGCGGAGGCGAGCACCTCCTCATCGAAAGTTTCCCCCTCGACCGGCGCCCTGGAGCTCGACGCCCAGGGTAGCTTGATGAAGATATAGTCGCTGGCCTTCAAGGAGGCGCCGGGCTGGGGCTCCTCGGAGCCCGGCTCCGCAGCAGCGGCAGAGGGATCGGCGGTCGGCGTAGCGCCTGGCGCTCCTGCGGCCTCAGGGTCGTCAGTGCGATCGCCCGACCCCTCGCCGGCTTCTGCGGCGGCAGCCTTGCGGCCTCCTCGCCGGCGGTCTCATCAGCACCGGCCCCTTCTTCGTTGGCGGCGGCATCGTCAGTGCTGCCATGCGCGCCTTCCTCGCCGGCGCCCTCTGTCTCCATTGGTTCAGCAGCAGATGGGTCTGAAGAACAAAGAAGGGAGAAAAATCAATCAAAAATCCAAGAGAAGAAAATCAGAAGAAGAAGAACCCAAGGGAAAGTTTTTGGACAAGTGAATTACATGTGCCAAGATCTGCAGTTGCGGTCTCAGCCGCCGCAGAATCAACGGTACTGCCCCTTGCCGGAGAGTTCTCCCTTGCCGGAGAGCGCTCCCTTGCCGGGGACTCCTCCCTTGGCGGCGTAGTCGAAGCAGATGGCACTTCGGGACCAGCTTCCGGGCACTCCTGATATGGCTGCTCCGCTCCTACACAAATCAACAAGTAAGATATCAACAAAGGAAAAAGCACTCATGCGCGCCTGACAGCAGAAAGCTAACTATAAACTTACGCTGGGGGCTGCTTTGAGGAGTGGTTGCCGGGTCCGTCAAGGTGGTCTCGGACCCACCCCCTGCTGACACGGTGGGGTCATCTTCGATGACAATCACCGCGGCCTTGGCCCTCTTCGCCGCTCTCTGGGCCAGCGTCCTGAAAAGAAAGGGGTTCAGATTGAAGCAAGTCAGATACAAGATAAAAACAGCAAGATCGAAGAACTACAAGAGCACCAAAGAAACTTACTCTTCCTCCTCCTCGTCGGAGCTGAGCGCGGAAAGATTGAAGTCTGGCTCCCTTCCGGTGCGGCAAGGCGGAGGAGTAGGATCCCTTGCCCGCTTGGCGGGGGCGGTGGCGATGGCCCGAGAAGATCCTGCTCCAGTTGCCGCTGCTGCGTGAGGCGCTCCCGCGGCAACATTGCTTGCCATGGTAGAGCGTGTCGCACGGCTCGGCGGCTGTTGACCCGGCTGCCGCCCCGCTACGTCCGCGGCCCTGCGAAGACGCCTTCTTGCCGGGGCCGGGGGCTCCGCCTGCGGCAAGCTTTCTGAAGGCTCGGGCTCTTCCTCGCCGGCCTTGCTCGGCTCAGCTTCAGAGCCGGCAGGCTCTTCCTCGCCAATGAACTCCGGGCACTCGGCGAGGTTTGCCGCCTCCGCCTCCTCCACAGTGAACCCGAACGCGCCTGCGGCAGCTGCGGCCGCAACCTCTTCCGTCCTAGTGGCGATGCGCTGCAGCTCCTCGTCGGTGGTGTCACGGGTGAGGCTCTTCTGCTCGTCAGCGCGGACCGGCACTTCTTCCAAGTTGTCGAAGAACGCTTGCACGACGTCATCCGCAGGCTCTTGCCAAGTTGGAACGATTCCGTGTGAATCGCACAACGGCATCATGGCGCGGATCCGGTCAAGCGAAGAATTATTGCACAATGGAACGACGCCCCTCGCCAACGTGAATGGGTGATGGGGATCACGTTTGAACAACTCCAGGAGCATTGCATCCAGCTCCAAGACGGTGAAGTTGTAGTTGAGGCCCGGCCGCAACCTCATGATGTCCGCCGAGTTCTTGAACTCCCAGGCGGGCCTCCCCCTCTCCTGCAGGGGGGCGATGTGGTGGCGGAGCAAATCTGCGCCTACAGCGCCTACAGTGAGCCCGGCAAGCCTGAGGCGAAGGATCCTAGTGATGGCGATCTTCAGCCTCTCGTCTTCCGGGGCCACGTTGCTCCAGTCATTGCCGCGCACTATTGGAGCTTGGCGCACGGCGGTGAAGGGCTGCGGATTCTCCTCGACGATCCAGCACCACTCCGCTCTCCACTCCTCCCACTTGCTACGGAGCTCACCCTCCAAGTACGCCTCCTTCTTGCCGACTCTCGAGATCCAGGCGATCCCTCCGGCAAGCGGCTCCCCTCTCTCTACCCGAGGCATGAAGAAGTGGCGGAAAAGGGCAACATTGGGGTGGACTCCGACAAAGTTTTCGCACAAATGTGCGAAAACTGCCATGGTCAAAACGGCGTTGGGGGTGAAATCAAGGAGGCGGAGGCCGTAGGTGTTCATGATATCGCAGAAGAACTCCGAGAAGGGCGGGCAGAGCCCGCAATAGAAGAACAGCGCGAAGAATGGGTACCCGTTTGGAGCCAGTTCCGAAGCAGCGGCCGGGAGTACCCTCGTGCGCGGATGTGCACGCGTCTCCGTCTCCCAAAAGAGGTAGAAGTACTCCCTCAGCTCCTTCGCGCCGAGCTGGGGGGAGAAGATCGCCCGCTCCTTCCGCAGCGCCGCGAGCTGCTGCGCCTCGGCCGACTTCACGCCCTTTCCCTTGTCGGCTTTCGGAGCCATGGCGAGGTGGTGGGGGAGGTCGACGGCGTTGGTGATGCTGGTGGCAATGGGGGGCGGAGCACTGCTCTCTCTACTTCAAGAAGAAGGGGGGAGCAGCGGAGGTTCGTGAAGATGGAGTAGAAGCAACCAGCAAGGGGGAACGAACTGCCCCTGTTTCCTCTGCTTATAAAGAGGGACGGGGCGGACGTTTCGCCCTTCTGAATAAAGAACCACCCACGACCTCTCCCACGACGCCGCATTCAACGCGTGTCGTTAGGGGAGAGCGCGGTGGATACGGAGCGAGATTCAGCGTGGCCCAGTCCGCGTGTGCCCGTGCCCTGTCTTGGGCCTGGCCCAACAGCGCTCGGCACCGTGTCTGGCCCAGGCCCGGGGGCTCCTGTCGGTGTACTAGAATAGGGATACCCTAGTACCCCGAACTTGTGCACGGGCAGTTGCAGCACCCCGCGGCAAGGCTTGCCGGGCGAACGCCAAGATCCTCCGTGGTTCCCTTGGAGCCATTCAAGAACAAAGTATTTAAGCTCAGGAGACAAGGCCCCGGCAAGAGGAGCTTGCCGGGAAGGCCAACCAAGGCACTCCAAGGAACTTGCCGCGACGCGCCACGCGCTCCGGCAAGGCAACAAGGCCCCGGCAAGAGGAGCTTGCCGGGAAGACCAACCAAGGTACCTCGAGGCCCGGTGAGCGACAAGCTTTCGGACCCGGCAAGAGGAGCTTATGTGGTGGTTTTTTACTATGTTGTGTGCTTTCTTTTCGGTGTTGCTTCTTCGGTTCGGTTCCTATATCGTCGCGTTTGTGAGGATTCATTCGACTTCGTCCGTGTGTCTTCTTCATGGACTTGTTCTTCTTCCTTGTGGGATTGCAGGCAAGATGACCATACCCTCGAAATCACTTCTATCTTTGCTTGCTAGTTGCTCGCTCTTTTGCTATGCCTATGATGCGATACCTACCACTTGATTGTCATGCCTCCCATATTGCCATGCCAAGCCTCTAACCCACCTTGTCCTAGCAAACCATTGTTTGGCTATGTTACCGCTTTGCTCAGCCCCTCTTATAGCGTTGATAGTTGCAGGTGAAGATTGGAGATTGTTCCTTGTTGGAACATGGATATTTTGTTGTGATATCACAATATCTCTTATTTAATTAATGCATCTATATACTTGGTAAAGGGTGGAAGGCTCGGCCTTATGCCTGGTGTTCTGTTCCACTGTTGCTGCCCTAGTTTCCGTCATATCGGTATTATGTTCCCGGATTTTGCGTTCCTTACACGGTTGGGTTATAATGGGAACCCCTTGACAGTTCGCCTTGAATAAAACTCCTCCAGCAATGCCCAACATTGGTTTTACCATTCGCCACCTAGCCTTTTCTTTCCCTTGGGTTCTGCAGACTCAAGGGTCATCTTTATTTAAACCCCCCTGGGCCAGTGCTCCTCTGAGTGTTGGTCCGACCGAGTAGACTGCGGGCCACCTTGGGGCAACTTGAGGGTTGGTTTTACTCGTAGGATGTCTAATCTGAGTGTGCCCTGAGAATGAGATATGTGCAGCTCCTATCGGGATTTGTCAGCACATTCGGGCGGTGTTGTTGGACTTGTTTTACCATTGTCGAGGATGTCTTGTAACCGGAATGCCGAGTCTGATCGGATTGTCTTGGGAGAAGGAATATCCTTCGTTGACCGTGAGAGCTTGTGATGGGCTAAGTTGGGACACCCCTGCAGGGATTGAACTTTCAAAAGTTGTGCCCGCGGTTATGGGCAGATGGGAATTTGTTAATGTCCGGTTGTAGAAAACCTGAAGTTGAACTTAATTAAAATGCACCAACCGCGTGTGTAACCATGATGGTCTCTTCTCGGCGGAGTCCGGGAAGTGAACACGGTGTTGGAGTTATGCTTGACGTAGGTTGTTCTAGGATCACTTCTTGATCATAGTTTCTCGACTCATTTGCGTATGTTAGCCACCATCTATGCTAGTCGCTTGCAGCCGCTCCACCTCATACATTTTACCCTTCCAATAAGCTTAAATAGTCTTGATCGCGAGGGTGTGAGATTGCTGAGTCCCCGTGACTCACAGATACTTCCAAAACCAGTGTGCAGGTGCCGATGAGAACGTGCAGGTGACACAACCGAGCTCAAGGAGGAGCTCGATGAAGACTTTGTTCGTGGTGTTGTTTCGTTTCAGTTGATCAGTAGTGGAGCCCAGTTGGGACGATCGGGGATCTGTGTAGCATTTGGGGTAGTCTTCTTCATTTTGGGTTCCATAGTCGGACCTTGTGTGTATCTAGATGATGTAATGTTATATTCATGTAATTGTGTGAAGTGGCGATTGTAAGCCAACTATGTATCTCTTTCCGTCATGTATTACATGGGTTGTGTGAAGATTACCTCACTTGCGACATTGATTTCAATGCGGTTATGCCTCTAAGTCATGCTTCGACATGTGGGAGATATAGCCGCATCGAGGGTGTTACAAGTTGGTAATCAGAGCCTTCCCAAACCTTAGGAGCCCCCTGCTTGATCGAATCGTTGGCGTTGTTGAGTCTAGAAAAATGTTTTGAGTCATTTAGGAATTATATATATCGGAGAGTTAGGAATTCTTTTTACTCCTCAGTCCCTTCGTCGCTCTGGTGAAGCATCCTGACATAGAGTTTTGACTCTCTCTTCTCAAATTTCACTAAAAAAAATTTAGGATCACGCGGGTATCTTGGAATCTTTCCGATGGTTTTGTGACGAGAACATTGTTCTTGGTTCCTCCTGACATTCAGTGTCCCGGGGAGTTGAGCTCCGAGGTGTTGTCATCACAATTTTATCGTTACAGTTCCGGAATACCTGAGTTTCGCCGACATCGTAAATCTCTTTTATGCAGTAGTTGGTGAGATAACCTCGACGCCACCCAGTACTGGGGCGGGAGTTTGGGAGTATTGCCATAACTCGTATAACGGATGCTTTTCGAAGGTTGAGGTAAACGATTTCTGAAGGTTTCTTGGTTATGTGTTGAAGGATGGATACAGCTGGATGTAGGATTTGCTAGCTTTGGGTGAGATAATATGCTTCCCCTGTATCCCCAACACCTGATTGCATAACCGGAAAATTTCGGGAGTTTATCAATGGGAATTCAAGTAGCTCTTAGGATATCTTTCCGACAGATGTATGATATGAAATTGGGGTTCGACGTCTAGTGGTCCGCCTATCCACGGTTGGTTTTACAGTGGTCTCGTTGTGTCCTAAAGAGTCCTTGGCTATGCCGACTCGGGGATGCTTCGTATGTCATGTGCAGTGCCTTGTACATGATGGTGCTGTACGATCGAGCCCGTGTAGGCCCCACCACAAAAACTTCGGACGAAAATTCTATCATATGTTTGTTCTAGCTTATGTTGCAAGCCAATCTGTTGTTTTGTTTTGAGTTGTGGTATTCGAGTTGTTTCAATGTCAAGTGTGATTCCATACCTTCCCCAAATGGTGTTCTCATACTCCTATGCGAATACTAATCCTTCTTGATAATCGAGATTGTTATGCCAATCTTGTTCAACCGGTGTGTCTCTCTTCAAGTGGATCCGATCACGTCAACATTCGCAAGATCAAGTATCAGTTTTCTTCTGAACGGTGTTTGTTTGATCCATCTCTAAGTTTCCTTTGTTTTTTCCCGCCCTCCCTCCCTTGCTTTTCTCCGAGGACTCATATATCTCAATCAAGTATCATTTTATTGATGTGAAGTCTCTTCTTTCTTTCCTTTCAATGTTCTTATCCGGTGATTCTCAAGAAGATACTAACGGAGCTTCAAGTTATCATTATTCGTTCCTTTTCTTCTCCGGTGGATTCAAGACAAGCTTTGTTGATCATATCCCTTTTTCCTCGTTTCAAATACCTTCTCATGCCGGTGCTCATCATATTCATTCATTTCTTGCTATTCAATTGTTCCGGAGTGCTCAAGATATCTCGAAGAATCGTGTTTTCACTCTACATTCGTTCAAGATCTTTCGAGGATGTTCTCTCATTCAAGCCTTTTAATTCAACCGGTGCTTTCTCTCTTTTAAATCGTTCTATGGTGTTTCTTTTGAGTGGGCCCTAACCCACAGGTCTTTTCCAGGATCTTACCTGACTCTTCTTATTTCCTGGAACTATCTATCAAATTATTTTCAAAGTTTGACGTAAGAATGATTCATCATCAGTCATATGTATTTCTCCAAGATCTTTCACATTCTTTTCATCGTTGGCTCAACTTTTACATTCTTCATTCCGGAGTGCTTCAACAATTCTTGTGATGTTCCTCATCGTCATTCTCTGCATACGAAGACCGAAGAAGATTTTTCTCTCAATCTTGCCCCATTCTCTTCAAGATTCATGGTGCTAGCCTTATGAAATCCTCTCATAATTGTTTTTAATCATGAGAATTCTTTTCTCCTATCCGGAGCAATTCAAGATTCTGTTCAGTTTGATTATCCGGAGCCCATCATCTAAGATTTATTCATTCTCAATTGTCAGTTATTATTCTCCAATCTTACCGGTGCATCATTCAAGTATTCCCTAATCAACTCGGGATCTCTTCGTTCACTTGTATCTAAATCCCTTCAAGTATCTTCATTCATTCTTTAATTCTTCCCGGTGTTTCTTTATTTTATTTTCTTTGTTCTTTTTCTATTCTTACGGTAGTTTGTTCAAGAGTTCTCTTCCTTCGTTATCATACAGATGCTTTCGTGCTTTCCAAATCCTACCGGTGGTCCATTGAGTTTATGTTATATCTCTCTTAATCTTTTCTACAAAAATAAGTAGTATGAAAAATCCGTTGCTTGTCATCAATTTAAATTGGTGAAGGATAAGCATAACGTAATTCTTATTCGTGTTTCACCCAAGTGATTAATTACTTATTCCGGAGGTCCATCAAATTCTCGGTTTCACTTGTTTCATGTTTTCTTTTCCGGAGTTCCAAGTTTCCACTTTATCTCGTTGCAAAGCTTCATCTAATCATTGCAAGACTTCAACCTTACTCTTTTCATCTTTCTTTTCGATTGATCATTCTTTTGTTTACCGGAGTTCTTCATGGAGGCTCTACATGACGGTTCATAAAGGATTTAATTCCTTCTCGAAGTACTCATCAAGTTTATTTTCAGAGGAGCTCAAGTTTTCTTCACCTTGCAATCCGGAGTGCAATTCTTTCTAACTTATCTTTTGAGATGGTGTTATGTCACTCTTGACAATTTCACTTCGCGTTTCACGATTCACAAGTTGTCTGGAATGACATATGTTAAACCCATCTTTTTCATTTCGTTCATGAGATCCTTTGCAATCCATCAATCTATTCATTGGAGTTATCTTGGGTCATATTTCACCTAAAGCCTTCCATTGGGAATGTTGCTCTTTGTGGGGATTACCTATGATCCATGTTTCATCCTTATCACCTCGGTGAAAGAAGCTTTCTATTCTTTTCGAGCTCTCAATCAAATCTATTGTGTAGGTTAGTGGAGGAATTTCACCTCATAGTTTTCAGATGTTTTCCATAAGTCCACAACAAGCTTACATTTTTCATTGTTGGTTTTCCAACAACTCCGTTCGACCCTTCTCCTAAAGATGCTTTTCAAGCTCATTTGAGGTAGTAGATGGTGTTTTTTCTCCGTTCTTTTTTCCCGATGATCCAACTTCTATTCTTTTGTTCTCGAGGCAGCGTGTTGTTGATTTCATCAAGTATCCTCTCATCTTATCAAGTTCTTATTCAATTCCTTTTCTTTTCAGTCGGAATGCTACCCAAATTATATCATTCTTTTTCCTTCTCTATCTTGTTTTAACCGGAGTGTCATTTCTATCATTCCTCTTCTAACCGGAGTCTTCATCCAAGTGCTTTCGTTTTGCCAAGCTCATATTCCTTACCTTCCATTTCCAACCGGAGTGTTGTCGTAATTGATCCTTATCATTCCTTGTGCATCTCATTATACCGGAGTGATTGCATGTACTTCTTGTCCATTGCAATCCTTGTCTTTTGTCTTTCAACCTACAAGGTTCTACTAATGTTTCTTCTTCCTCTTGTCTAACGGAGTGTTTTCAACTTTGTTCAACCTCGTTGTATTCTTTTCTCGAAGTTGTTCAACCTCTCAAGGTTCCTTGGTTTCACTCGTTTGTCAAAGAAGCAACTTAGTTTTACCTCTTCTCTTTCTCTTCCATTTTTCCCTCCGGTGCCATCCTAGATCTCGGGACGAGATCCTCTCGTAGTGGTGGAGTGTTGTAACGCCCCATTGCCGGAGCTTCAGATGCCTTCCAGGATTTCCGGGTTTTGTGGTGTGTTTTGTTTCGCCTGTTGCATTTCTTCTTTGCATCATCTGCATTGCATCATGTCATCATGCCATCATGTCATTTCTTTTCTTAACTCAACTAAATAAATGCATGGATCTTTGATCCATTTAAATCGAGGGAATTCACATGGTGATTCTCTTTATAACATATCCTCCCGATACTAGGGAGCTATATTAAATGTTCCATTTTCGGAATAACCTATAACACACTTGCAATTTATCACATGCCCTTTTCTGCTTCTAGTTTGGTCCCCAAACTTTTCCTGTAATTTCTTTCGTCACTTTTCCGGAGCTCCACCAAAAATCCGAGCATTTTTGGACCTTCCTAACCCTCACTTCCTATTCGGACCATTTGAATTTAAATCAAATGAGTTTGAATTTAAACTTTGAAATATGCCCACTCCATTTTTCTTGGATCGTACACATTTTTGCGAGTCCGGGAAAATTATCCCCGTGCCCAAACTCCTTTTCTACCCCCTTTTCTTTTCTTCCTTTTCTCTCTTTCCTTTTTTTTTACTTTCTGTTATGAGAGAGAGAGTAGAGGCCCCAGTCCAGACTAGCTGGGCCTCCCAGCGCCCCACTCCCACCAGGCCCATCCTTTCACCAGCGCCGGCCCATCCCTCTCTAAGGCCCATTTGCCCCTAGGCCCACCTAACTCTAACCCTAGCCACCTGGAGCCAGCGTTCCCTTCTCTCCCTCGATCCCTTCTCCTCCCTCGCGCCGTCACCACACGCAGGAGAGAAGTGCTCCGACCCCCTCTGCCCGATCCCCATTCATCCCTCTTGACTGTGCAGCCTCCCTCACCCCCTCAACCCCTTCGGTGTGCCGCTTCCTTCCCCAACACCGAGCACGCACAGTGCCCGATCCCGCGCGCACGCCTCCAGCTCCGTCACTGCTCTGCCACGGCTGCGCCGTAGCGTCGTCCTCCGACGCCGGCGAGCACAGGCCGCCGTCCACCGACGAACGCCTCCTCATGAGGGAGAGGCCAGGCCTCTCCTTACCCGAGCCTTCCGTGCGCCTCCACCTCCTTGCCGGAGCAGCAGCAGCCGGCAACCACCAACGTCGGCGACCCTCCAGCCGCCCCTGCCGGCCTGCTACCTCCAGGCGCCCTTGCCGGCGACCAGCGCCGTCGTGGCCGTCCCCTCACTAGTGCCTTGGCCTCCTTCCTCGTGCACCTCTCCAGCTGCTGCACGCCACTGCCACTCTGCCCAGTGAACCTCCTCACCTCCCTTGCCGCACCGGAGCCCAAGTCCGGCGCCGCCTTGCCGCCGTCGAGCTGAGCCATGTTCCTCTGCCTTCGCCCTGTTCATCGGAGTCCTTGCTTTGCGTCACCCCGCCGAGTCCCTTTGTTGGTGTGCCTCTACTATGTTGCCGCCCATGGATCCACGCATCGCTGCACTTGTCATTGAACGTCGTGGCCTCTTCTGCTTCAGGCCGTGCCCAGCCCCGCGTTGACTTCCCTGGCATCTTCTTCTGCGAGCACAACAACTGCAAGCCCTGCTGCCTTTGGTTACAGCCGGTTCAATTTGTCATGGTGGACACCGATGCCCGCAGATTTTGGATGCCAAGTTCCATTTCAAAATGTTTAACTACATCCTATGTAGATTTCGACAAGTACCACGACGTCTGTCGATCACCAAGTACACCTTCGAATCGCCAAGTTCCTTTTCAAAACGTACGACTACACGGCGTTGCGACAAGTACCCCGATGGTCGGAGCCCTTGGATCCGTCAAGTTCGTCTATGAACCGAGAACAACTACCGTCTCCGAAGAACCGTGTAACAGAACCGCCAAGTTCGACTATGACTCGTGTACGACTACGCGGGATTCCTCGGACACATGGGACACCCGGTATCCGGGAGTGCCCCACCTTCTGTTGCTCGCTCCTGCCACTTTCTTTTGCACCGGTATCTCTATGAGCTACCGGAACCGATATGTTGTCGTGGCATCACTTTCGGATTCGTTGCCGTGGCACCCCTTTCGTTTCCGCCATGATGACAAATGCCTCATATCTTATCATGCCAACATTTTCATAAATATTGCATAAAACTTGCTCATGTCATCCGCATCATGATAAAAACAACTAAAATGTTTAAAATTGTTGTTTGCTTTAAATTGGTAATGCATATGGGGATTTACCGGATTTGTTGTTTGTTATATCCGGCCCCATTTAAATTGTTTAGATGGTATAATTTTGTTATGCTTCATCTCTTGCCATGTTAACCAACATTTAATATTGTTGAGTACCTAACCGAGAGAGAACTAAATAACTGAATGTGGTGTTTCGTCAATATGCAACTTGTTGCATATTGAGCTCCACTTAACTTATAGAGTTGTTTGTGCACTTTCCCATGCCATGCATATTTAAACCAGACATGCATCATTCTTGGTCGTGCATCATGCCATGCTTATGTGGTGGTTGTTTACTATGTTGTGTGCTTTCTTTTCGGTGTTGCTTCTTCGGTTTGGTTCCGATATCGTCGTGTTTGTGAGGATTCGTTCGACTTCGTCCGTGTGTCTTCTTCATGGACTCGTTCTTCTTCCTTGCGGGATTTCAGGCAAGATGACCATACCCTCGAAATAACTTCTATTTTTGTTTGCTAGTTGCTCGCTCTTTTGCTATTCCTATGCTGCGATACCTACCACTTGATTGTCATGCCTCCCATATTGCCATTCCAAGCCTCTAACCCACCTTATCATAGCAAACCGTTGTTTGGCTATGTTACCGCTTTGCTCAGCCCCTCTTATATCGTTGATAGTTGCAGGTGAAAATTGGAGTTTGTTCCTTGTTGGAACATGGATATTTTGTTGTGATATCACAATATCTCTTATTTAATTAATGCATCTATATACTTGGTAAAGGGTGGAAGGCTCGGTCTTATGCCTGGGTTTTGTTCCACTCTTGCTGCCCTAGTTTCCGTCATATCGGTATTATGTTCCCGGATTTTGCGTTCCTTACGCGGTTGGGTTATAATGGGAACCCCTTGACAGTTCGCCTTGAATAAAACTCCTCCAGTAATGCCCAACATTGGTTTTACCATTCGCCACCTAGCCTTTTCTTTCCCTTGGGTTCTACAGACTCAAGGGTCATCTTTATTTAAACCCCCCTGGGCCAGTGCTCCTATGAGTGTTGGTCCGACCGAGTAGACTGCGGGGCCACCTCGGGGCAACTTGAGGGTTGGTTTTACTCGTAGGATGTCTCATCTGAGTGTGCCCTGAGAACGAGATATGTGCATCTCCTATCGGAATTTGTCAGCACATTTGGGCGGTGTTACTGGACTTGTTTTACCATTGTCGAGGATGTCTTATAACCGGGATGCCGAGTCTAATCGGATTGTCTTGGCAGAAGGAATATCCTTCGTTGACCGTGAGAGCTTGTGATGGGCTAAGTTGGGACACCCCTGCAGGGATTGAACTTTCGAAAGCCGTGCCCACGGTTATGGGCAGATGGGAATTTGTTAATTTCTGGTTGTAGAAAACCTGAAGTTGAACTTAATTAAAATGCACCAACCGCGTGTGTAACCGTGATGGTCTCTTCTCGGCGGAGTCCGGGAAGTGAACACGGTGTTGGAGTTATGCTTGACGTAGGTTGTTCTAGGATCACTTCTTGATCATAGTTTCTCGACCGTGCTTTGCCTTCTCTTCTCGCTCTTATTTGTGTATGTTAGCCACCATCTATGCTAGTTGCTTGCAGGAGCTCCATCTCATACCTTTTACCCTTCCAATAAGCTTAAATAGTCTTGATCGCGAGGGTGTGAGATTGCTGAGTCCCCGTGACTCACAGATACTTCCAAAACTAGTGTGCAGGTGCCGATGAGAACGTGTAGGTGACGCAACCGAGCTCAAGGAGGAGCTCGATGAAGACTTTGTTCGTGGTGTTGTTTCGTTTCAGTTGATCAGAAGTGGAGCCCAGTTGGGACGATCGGGGATCTGTGTAGCATTTGGGGTAGTCTTCTTCATTTTGGGTTCCGTAGTCGGACCTTGTGTGTATCTGGATGATGTAATGTTATATTCATGTAATTGTGTGAAGTGGCAATTGTAAGCCAACTATGTATCTCTTTCTATTATGTATTACATGGGTTGTGTGAAGATTACCTCACTTGCGACATTGCTTTCAATGCGGTTATGCCTCTAAGTCGTGCTTCGACACGTGGGAGATATAGCCGCATCGAGGGCGTTACACTGGATCACATCAGCAAGGCTGGTGTTCTTCTCCATCATAGTTTTGATGCGCTTCTGCAGCGTCATCACCTCATCAGACGACGCCCAATCTAGGCCCTTGTTAATCCACGATGCGAGCCACATTGGGGCTCCGGATCTAAACTAGGGAGCGGTCGCCCAGTTGGCGCCGCGGGGTACGATGATGTAGAATCACTCTTATTGCCATATCTTTACTGTCTCCATGAAGGCCCATTTTGGCCAGGTGATGTTGGGAAGCTTGCTCACCAAGGCGCATCCGCAGTCGGCGTGCTACCCGTCAACCACCTTTGGCTTGACGTTGAAGATCTTAAGCCGTAGTCAGAAGTAGGGGGGAATGCGGAGGAGTGCCTCGCACATGACGATGAATGCTGAAATGTGGAGAAAGGAATTTGGAGCTAGATCGTGGAAATCTAGCCCGTAGTAGAACATGAGGCCGCGAACGAAGGGGTGGAGAGGAAACCCTAGTCCGCGGAGGAAGTGGGGGATGAACACCACCCTCTCATTGGGCTCCGGAGTGAGGATGATCTATTTTTTGGCAGGGAGCCGGTATGCGATGTTCACGGCCAAGTACCCCGCTTCTCAGAGTTCCTTGATGTTCCTCTCCGTGACGGAGGAAGCCATCCACTTGCCCTGCGAGCCAGATCCGACCATGGTTGGAGGGGTCGGGCGGTGGAAAGGGCTGAGAGCTTGGGCGTTGGAGCTCGAGGACGGGAAGGCTGAGGAGGGAAGAAGGCGTGGGATAAAGAATGGATTTTTATCCGCTTATATAGGCAGTGAATATCAAGCGCCCCCCACTACCCTTAAAACTAGCCTATTCCCAAGGGATCGTGCGAACGACATGGTTGGATTACCCAAACCAGTATTGATGAAAATCCCATAATAAGGAGGCACGATCTCTGCTTTGATAAGACATGTTAGTGAAGGCCACGCCTCGAAACACGAAGTAGGAGGCCAAAAACGGTTAGAAATAATAAAAGGCCAGACGTAACATTTCGCCGAAAAAGCTGTCAAAAGATATGCTTTATTAAACATTATGCCCTTGTGGTTTAGGGTTGTAGCTATAATGTGGAGCCGGATACAGACCTTTTGTTCAAGAGACTGCTTTGTATTCGGAGAAGGAACCCGCCTTGCAATGCTAAAGACAATCAACGAGCCGTATACATCATCATTGAAGACTGGTTCAGGGGCTACTGAGGGAGTCCTGGACTAAGGGGTCCTCGGGTGTCCAGAAAATTTGATATGGGCCGGACTCGTGGGCCATGAAGATAAAAGGCAGAAGACCTTTCCCCGTGTTCGGATGGGACTCTCCTTTGTGTGGATATCAATCTTAGCATTCGGGTGCATTATTTCCTTTCTCTGTAAACCGACTCTGTACAACCCTAGGCCGCTCCGGTGTCTACATAAACCGGAGGGTTTGGTCCATAGAGGCTAAGAACAAATCACATAGGCTAGACATCTAGGGTTTAGCCATTACAATCTCGAGGTAGATCGAATCTTGTAACCCCTATACTCATCAAATACAATCAAGCAGGACATAGGGTTTTACCTGCATTAGGAGAGCCCGAACCTGGGTAAATATCGTGTCACCCTTGTCTCCTATTTCCTTTGATCCTCAAACGCACAGTTCGGGACCCCCTACCCGAGATCAGCCGGTTTTGACACCGACACCAGGTTTTGCTCTAGCCCATCATCGGTGTTCTGGTCCAAAAAAATTCTCTAAAAAGTTTCACAGTGTTTGGACTCCGTTTGATATTGATTTTCTGTGATGTAAAAAACAAGAAAAAAAAACATCAACTGGCACTGGGCACCGGGTCAATAGGTTAGTCCCCAAAAATGATATAAAGTTGCTATAAAATGATTGTAAAACATCCAAGAATGATAATATATTAGCATGAATACTTCATAAATTATAGATATGTTGGAGACGTATCAGCATCCCCAAGCTTAATTCCTACTCGTCCTCGAGTAGGTAAATGATAAAAGAAATAATTTATGAAGTGTGAATGTTGGCAAAATGCATAAGTTTGATCAATGATAATTTCAATCACTTTTCCTAGCATCATAACAACAATTCTTTCTTATGAAACTTCTCATGTTAAAGTAGCAACCAATTCACATGCTAAGGTTCAAACAATGAACTCTCTTGAAACTCAACAACCTATGTTCTCAGTCACCAAGCAATTCCAATTCAACTTATTCAACAAAGTTTAAGTAAGATCAACCATCATATAGTCTTGTATGATTGCTAACACTCACCACATACACATGAGCAAAATGTTTCAACCGGACACATAGAAAGATAGGGGCTTATTGTTTTGCCTCCCAACGTATTCACCTCAAGGGTGATGTCAACAATAATAACTCATGCTACCCATATTCAACTGGACATATGTGCCTAGATCTTTCCTCACCACATGATGCTTGCCAAAAGAGAAAAATAAAAAGGAATAAAGAGAAAAACTTTGACTCTTGCATGAAAGTAAATACATAAAAGTAAAAGATAGGCCCTTCGCAGAGGGAAGCAGAGGTTGCCATGCGCATATTTGTTTGTATGCTCAACCCCTTAGTGCAAAAGAACGTCATGTTATATTGCCCCTTATGATAGCAACCTTTATTATGCAGTCTGTCGCATTTATTACTTTGCCATCACAAGTTCATACAACGCTCAATTTTCTCTTACACTAAATGATCTAACACTTTTAGAAGCAATTTTTATTGCCTTATTGCACCGATGACAACTTACTTGAAGGATCTTGCTCAATCCTTAGGTAGCTATGGTGGACTCTTGAAGATAAGATTTGGGTTTAAAGGTTTTTGGATGCAAAAGTAGTATCTCTACTTGGTGCAGAATTTTTTTGGCTAGCAAAGATGGGGGGAAAGCACCACATGTTGAACGATCTATGACAATATAACTTATACGTGAATATGAACAAACATAAACCATTACGTTGTCTTCCTTGTCCAACGTCAACCATTTTGGCATATAATATTTAGATGGGGGCTCACAATCACAAAAGATTTCCATGATAGTTTATTTATATGTGAAGGTTCTCTTCCTTATACTAATTATTCGTGAATTGCTTGTATGACCAATATTGTGATTGTCAAGCCTCA
Source organism: Triticum dicoccoides (assembly GCF_002162155.2). Taxonomy (NCBI): domain Eukaryota; kingdom Viridiplantae; phylum Streptophyta; class Magnoliopsida; order Poales; family Poaceae; genus Triticum; species Triticum dicoccoides. The sequence continues at coordinate 395,361,300 of NC_041390.1, read as the reverse complement.
AAAGATTTCACTTTCTAAACCCAATGTGAAGCTACCACTAGGCATGATATGATTTCAACTTCATGACATTCAATTTATTCAACAATTTACTCATAGGATATAAGTGAAGCACAAGAGTAAATGACATAGAAAAGAGTTTCGTTGATGGGATGTGAATGCCACTTACCTAGCCTGCCTGGTAACTATTTGAGGACTCTATTTTATTTAAAAACTTTCAGATCTAAGTATTTTATTAAAACAACAAGCAAAATGAAAATAAAATGACATTCTAAGAATAGCACAACTACGGGGCATCCCCAAGCTTAGATGCTTGAGACTTCTTGAAATATTATCTTGGGATGCCTTGGGCATCCCCAAGCTTGAGCTTTTGTGTCTCCTTAATTCCTCTCATATCACGGTTTTCCTAAATCTCAAAAGCTTCATCCACACAAAACTCAACAAGAACTCATGAGATAAGTTAGTATAAACCAATGCATAAACTCTATCATTATCTACTGTAGCAAATCGCTAAAATTGTTATTGAACATTGCACACTAAATGCCTCTGCATATTTAATACTGCTATCGTCAAATAGAATCATTAAATGAGAAACATATGCAAACATAGCAGCGATCTGCCAAAACAGTATAGTGTGTAAAGAATGCAAGAGTATCAATACTTTCCTAACTCCAAAAGTTATGAAAAATTTCCACACTGTAGAAAATATATTAGAGCTCATTTTGCAAAAAAAATCAACATTTTATCACATTCTGACTTTTATAGGGAATTTTTGCAACAGCGGTAAACTTTCTGTTTTCAAATAGCAACATGTAGACTTGTAAAATAAGCATAGTAAAGGCTATCAATGCCACTTTTATTGAAATAAAAGATGAAAAAAATTATTATAAATAACATCAAGAAAATCCAAACAAAATAAAATGATGCTCCAAGCAAAACACATATCATGTGACGAATGAAGACATAGCTCCAAGTGAGGTTACCGATAGTGTTGGAGACGAAAGAGGGGATGCCTTCCGGGGCATCCCCAAGCTTAGTTGCTTGGATCTTCCTTAGATATTAACTTGGGTTTCCTTGTGCATCCCCAAGCTTAGGGTCTTGTCACTCCTTATTCTCCTCATATCGACATCTCATCCAAAACTTGAAAACTTCAATCACACAAAACTTAACGGAACTTCGTGAGATAGGTTAGTATGATAAAGAGCAAACCATTTCACTTTTGGTACTGTCAAAGACAATATTCATAATTGTTCTCACACAATGCCTACTATAGCATATCATTTCCACAATTTATATTGATCAATATAAGCCATGGAAACTACAAAACAAGCAAGCTATGCATTGAAAACAGAATCTGACAAAAACAGAACACTGTGTAATAATCTGTACTACAACCATACTTACTCTACTCCAAAAATTCTGAAAAATTCATAAAACGTGTAAATTTTGTCTATTAATCTTCTGAAAAAATAATCAGAATTTTATCACGCTTTTGTTAAAAATGAGAATTGTTTTCATGAGTGCATTTTTTTGTTTTTCAGCAATATTAAATCAACTATCACCCAACATGATCCCAAAGGCTTACTTGGCACTTTGTTGGAACAAAAGCAATAAAACATGATCAATACAGTAGCATAATCATGTGAGAACACAAAAATAGTAGGTAAAAGTGTTGGGTTGTCTCCCAACAAGCGCTTTTCTTTTATGCCTTTTTAGCTAGGCATGATGATTCAATGATGCTCGCATAAAAGATAAGAATTGAAACATAAAGATAGCATCATGAATCACATGTCAAGCACATTTAAGTCTAACCCACTTCCTATGAATAGGTATTTTGTGAGAAAACAATTTATGGGAGCAAGAATCAACTAGCATAGGAAGGCAAAACAAGCATAACTTCAAAAATTTCAACACATTGAGAGGAAACTTGATATTATTGCAATTTCTACAAGCATAAGTTTATCCCTCATAATAATTTTCAGTAGCATCGTGAATGAACTCAACAATATAACTATCACATGAAGCATTCTTTTCATGATGCATAAGCACATAAATTTTGCTACTCTCCACATAAGCAAATTTCTTCTCATCAATAGTAGTGGGATCAAACTCAATAAAATAACTATCATGGGATTGAAAATTAAAATCATGAAGACAAGTTTAATGCTTATAATTATTCTCTAACATATATGTCATCACCATAATCATCATAGATAGAAACTTTGTTTTCAAAATCAATTGAAACCTCTTCCAAAATAGTGGATTCATCATTAAATAAAGTCACGACCTCCCCAAATCCACTTTCATCAATATAATCATCATAAATAGGAGGCATGCAATCATTATAACAAATTTGCACATCAAATATTGGGGGCCTAAAAATATCATCTTCATCAAACATAGCATCCCCAAGCTTATGGCTTTGCATATCATTAGCAGCATGGATATTCAAAGAATTCATACTAACAACATTGCAATCATGCTCATCATTTATACAAAACATTCTATTAAATTATTCTTCTATCATTTGAGCACAATTTTCCTTACCATCATTTTCACGAAATACATTATAAAGATGAATAATATGATGCAACCTCAATTCCATATTTTTGTAGTTTTCTGTTATAAACCAAACTAGTGATAAAACAAGAAACTAAAAGATTCAATTACTAGATCTAAAGATATACCTTCAAGCACTCACCTCCCCGGCAACGGCGCCAGGAAAGTGCTTGATGTCTACTACGCAAATTTATTCTTGTAGACTCGTGTTGGGCCTCCAAGCGCAGAGTTTTGTAGGACAGTAGCAATTTTCCCTCAAATGGATGACCTAAGGTTTATCAATCCGTGGGAGGTGTAGGATGAAGATGGTCTCTCTCAAACAACCCTGCAACCAAATACAAGAAATCTCTTGTGTCCCCAACACACCCAATACAATGGAAAATTGTATAGGTGCACTAATTCAGCGAAGAGATGGTGATAAAAGTGTAATATTGATGGTAGAAATATATTTTTATAATCTGAATAAATAAAAATAGCAAGGTAACAAACAGTAAACGGGCACAAAAACGGTATTGCAATGCTTGAAAATGAGGCCTAGGGTCCGTACTTTCGCTAGTGCAATCTCCCAACAGTGCTAATATAGTTGGATCATATAACCATCCCTCAACGTGCAACGAAGAATCACTCCAAAGTTTCTATCTAGTGGAGAACATAAGAGGAAATTGTTTGTAGGGTACGAAACCACCTCAAAGCCATTCTTTCCGACCGATCTAACCAAGAGTTCATACTAAAATTAGCACCAAAGCAAATTCAGATTCATAATATTCAATCCAACACAAAGAACTTCAAAGAGTGCCCCAAGATTTCTACCAGAGAAACAAAGACAAGAACGTGCATCGACCCCTATGCATAGATTACCCCAATGTCACCTCAGGAATCCACGAGTTGAGTGCCAAAACATATATCAAGTGAATCCATTGTCACCATGAGTATTCAATTGCAAGACATATATCAAGTGTTCTCAAATCCATAAAAGTATTCAATCCGATAACAATGAAATCTCAAAGGAAAAAACTTAATTCATCACAACAAGATAGAGAGGCGAAAACAGTATATGATTCGACTATATTAACAAAGCCCGCGATACATCAAGATCGTGACATCTCAAAAAGACGAGAGAGACACAGAGAGAGATTAAACACATAGCTACTAGTACAAACCCTCATCCCCGAGGGTGGACTACTCCCTCCTCATCGTGGTGCCCACCGGGATGATGAAGATGGCCACCGGAGATGATTCCCCCCTCTGGCAGGGTGCCAGAAAGGGTCTAGATTGGTTGTCGATGGCTACAGAGCCTTGCGGTAGCGGAACTTCTGATCTAGGTTAACCCCGAAGGGTTTTGGAATATTTATGAATTTATAGGGTAAAGAGGGGGTGCGGGAGGCCACCGAGGTGGGCACAATCCATCTAGGCGCGCTTGGGGGACCAGGCGCACCCTGGTGGGTTGTGCCCCCCTCGGGGCACCCCCCAGGTGTTGCTATGGCCCATCCTGGGTGTTCTGGTCCATAAATATTCTCCAAAAAAGTTTCACGGTGTTTGGACTTTGTTTGATATTGATTTTCTACGGTGTAAAAAACAAGCAAAAGACATCAACTGGTACTAGGCACTGGGTCAATAGGTTAGTCCCAAAAAATGATATAAAGTTGCTATAAAATGATTGTAAAACATCCAAGAATGATAATATATTAGCATGAATACTTCATAAATTATAGATACGTTGGAGACGTATCAGTAGTACTGGCGCTTTGGGCACTGGAGCCGCCTTACTAACTGCTCTTGTTTGAGATCTCTGCGGTGGAGATGGTGCTATGTCAACAGGAACTGGGTTACTATCTGCTGGGGTTGGGGTTAGATTGGGTGAAGTTGGTTCTCTGTCCATCATAGTAGGGGTACAATCTGCGAGAGTCAGGGTTATGTGTGGTAGGGCTGGTTCTCATGCATGTACAACTGGGGTGCTATCTCCACCAAGAGGTAGCACTGTTTCATTTGAAGACCGTGTTTCTATTCCGCTAGATACTGCCATCACCCGCTCCAATTCAAATGGCTGATAAACAGGAAACATAGTTGAATATACAGACATTGTATGAGAGACATATGCAATATATAGTGTGGAAAAAAGAGGGCATGAAATAGTTGACATGTATATTGTTTAACTAAAACGGATAGCATGACATAATTTCACATATATGATGTCTATCTAAACTGGATAGCATAGCATAACATAATTCAAAGATATGATGACTAACTAAATAGGATCACATGACATAACTCACATACATGTTATCTAAGTAATCAAGATCGCATGATTTAATTCACATATGTGATTTATATGCGAAGCAAAGGGCATTCGCTTTATGATGTCTGAACTAAGAACATGGTGTTGAATATTGTGTATATGATGTCTAAACTATGCAATGAAAGACACCATATGCATGATATGAGCAGTATAACCATGCCAAGTTAGAGCATACACCTCGGTGGGGGAATAGGACTGGTCATCTATCTCTGAATCCATCTCTGAGGAGCTATCGGGACCCAGCAAGAGATCTACTTCGACAGGTAGCATTGTCTACTTTGAAGGCCTTGTTTTCACTCCAGATTTTTTCATCACCCACTCAAATGGCTGATTCACAGGAAGAGTAGTTTAATGTACAAACATCGTCGACAAATGGAAATGTAATGAAGAAAAGGATGGGCAAGATATCATTCAAATATATGATGCCTGGTTAAACAGGATGACATTGCACATTTCACATATATTATGGCTGGCTAAAAGACATGAGACTGCATAATTCCCATATATGATATAGAAACTAAACAGGTGGCATTACAGAACATGTATAAACTAAGTAGATGGCATATATGATGTCGAAAGTAGGCACTGCAAGGCAACATATGCATGATATGACTAACATCATCATGCCAAGTTAGAACAAACACCTTGGGGGGTAAATAGGAGTGGTCACCTGCGTCTGAATCCTCCTCAGAACAAATATCTTCCTTTGGATTACAATCTGGAGAGGGGGAGGTTTTGCCATTGAACCCACCATGGAGCGATGTCTGCATGACATTGTATTGCCGTGCAAAACTCTTCTCTTTTTCTCTACATGTGTCAGCATGACTTTGTACAATATCTGACATGCATATGAAAAAATATAGTGAGATTATGTAAGGAGAGCATGAAAAAATCTAGAGTGATGGTAACAACCAGTGGATGGATCCAAAAATAATGATAGCAAGCTGATGATTGCTTTAATTTAATAAAAAGGCAGATGATGATTGCTTTACTATTTGTTTCCCACCCAAGATGAACAACATAGGCATACCCTAGGTGAACCAGATATTAGACAGAGATACTATTCATGGTTGCTTCGATATGCTCCCACAACTAATTTAGAACTCAACTTTGAACATTAATTTGGACCTGACTTGGAGTCTAAGAGGTGAACAGGACGATAAAACAGCAGGTAATATTAAGCAATGCATAACATAAGCAGAAACAAAAGAGTGCGACCTCTCTTGTGGACCCGTGTACTCCTCGAATTCATCTGCTAAGTCGATGATGGTGATGTCGTTGTGGTGGGTGCCGGCGGCAGGGTAGGAGATCTGAGGCGGCGAAAGACGGTCAGGAGTCATGATGTCTGGTTTGGTGGATGCTTCTGTCGATGGACCAGCTTAGGCGAGGTGGACGACGTCGCAGCAGGAGAAGGACAAACCACACAAAGTTTTCTTCTACACCTACCTGTAACTGAAGTAATTCTGTATGGGCTCATTTGGCCTGCATGATTCTAAAAACGCAGGGATAGAAAAAACATCAGAATATGATAGGAATGCACATCAGAAACAGAGCATTTGTAAACACATGATTTCGGTCAACTTGGGTGTTTGGTTCACAGGAATTGGAAGAGAAGAGGAATGCAAAGAAACATGGCCAAATTATAGTGAAACCATATGAAAGCGTGTACAGTTAGAATGTTATTCTGCCACTAATGCACTTGATCTTGTTTTCATGCATAGGATTTTGAAAAGTAGGTCCAGGTGGATGTCTTGCTCCATTCCTTTCAACAAAATTCATGAATAATTCAATAGTAGAGTGCCATAGGAAAATTTCCTATTGCTATGTTTTTCCTTTGAACCAAAATAGCCCTAATGGATCGACATGAATGTAGAGTAATAAGTGATGCGGCAAGTGTACAACCTCTTTGCCATAGCAGTGTCGACCTCGGCATCATTGGGTTGGTCGCTGAAGAAGTTGAGGCAGAGGTGGCTGTCGGAGGTGTGGAGTAATATCTGAGGAATCTATAGACGGCATCCAGGGCATTGCTCTATTGTGATGGATGGTTCCGTCCTTGGAGTAACTCCGGCGAGCCGTAAGATGTCAAGGCTGAAGCGGTACAAGACAGACATCGTAAATCTCAAGTGGGATTCTAATAGCATCTTCAATAGATGATGTAAAATACATTACCAAAAAGCGATAGATGTAAAATTTACATCATCAAAAAACACCTGACTATAACAGATGAGGTAAAAACTATTGACTCTAAACTTAACTGTTGATACTGAAATTTACTGTGGAATCTGAATGTTACCGTCGAAACTGAACGCAATGGTAGCAGAGAGGCACTTCACATGTAGTTTAGGGAAGGCATGCAGTTCATCTTCAACCTGCACCCCAAAGCCGCCAACCACCACCAGTCGAACCGTCGGCCCCGTCGCCCGTGGCCAGCGGCGCTCCGGCGCCGCCTCGCCGCCCCGAAACCACTCCCTACCGCCGATCCGCCGCCGCCCCGGCCAGTCCTCTAGCCCCCCGAGCTTTTTCTCCGGCGATCCCAATGCCACCGCCCCACCATCGCGCCCCCACCTCCGGCGACCACTGCCCCCACCCTGAACCCTAAGATGGATAGTGGGGTACCTCTCTGGCGAGCCCCCTCCCCACTGCGGATGGTTCTTCCTTAACTCTGCCGATCTCCCCACCCCCTGAAAATCGACTGACCCAAATGTCGATTCAGTCGAATCAAGTGTAGCTAAATCGGAGCAAAGCAGCAACACGAGCGAGGGGGAGAGCAGCAGCAGTGCGAGCCAGCGAGCGAGAGCCGGAGCAGCAGCAACAGATCCGACTAGTATGGACGCCGCCGCCGAACGGGCCTCGCACTGGGGGAGAGCCGTCGTGGAGATGTCGCCCACGGCGCCGGCTTTGAGGTAGCCGCGCCATGGGGGTGCGGGATGGAGCACCGTCGGTGCCGGGAGGTTGAGTTAAGGAGAAGGTGTGATGCAATGAGTGTACAACCTGTTTGGTGGCGCCGAGTAGGCCTCGGCTTCGTCCGAGGAGTCAGTGAGGATGATGCGGTTTCGGTGGAGTAGATTAAGGCGGCGCTGTGGGGATGGAGCAGCCGCGATAGACGAGGCAATCGTCGGAGCAGCTAAACAGGTGGGATGACGAGATGGACGACGGATCCTCATCCGGGAAGGTGGATGAGGAACGTCGAGCTATTGTGGTGGACGTCGTCGTCGGGGAAGAGGCTCCGGCTGGGCAGCGGTGAGGCGGCGGATGGAGGAGGGTGGGGTTTCGCGGATGGAGCAGACATGTTATGGCGGCCTGGGATTTCAAATGGCGAAAAGGAGGCGATGAGAGGGAAGAATAATAAGTAAAGCTTTGGAAACACATGTAACATGCATAGGCCCCCCCTGCATGTATGCAATCATGTAAATATGGAGTGTAAGATCATGTGAATGCATTAGCATGACAGAGAGAAAACAGTTGTCACCTCAGCTCACTTAGGCAAATAAGGTCTCAGGAAGATTTGAAAGGAATTAACTGAAAGATTTGCAATGAATTGGATGCAGGGAATGCAGGAAACAAAAAGAAAAAGATCTAGATGAAGTGAAAGGGAAACATGCTAGGCACAAATGCAAGGATACAAGGAAACACTAGAGAACTTCATCTAGAATTGGGCGGCGACGAAGTCACCTATGTTAGAGTATATTGACTGAGGAGTCAAGTGAGAACACTTGATCGTAGGTCATACTCGTCGTTTAAGCTCAAAATGGGGTTGCCATTTTTCATTTAAGCATTTTGATGTATTCACATCTTATTGAGCTGCTTTGACCCATGACTTGGGGTAAAGCTTCTCTAAGATGGAATGACATACCTTGGGTGGTGGTATTGAACTAGATCATGTAGTTGAACTTGTGTGGGATGCTCATGGTTGATGTAGCTCATCGATGAGTTGGGAGCACCGCTTGTAGTTTGAGTTCATCTACCTACATGGGTTAGTTTTGCAAGTAAGAGCACTTGTGTATCCAAAATGACAATCATGAAATTTGATATAAAGAAATTGTCAAAGGATATGTTGAAAGGTTTCATGCTTCCTTGTCTTCAACCACCATATTATAGAGTCTTGGTGATGTAGAGATTGCTCAAGATGTGAGTGTTTTGCAATCTCATAGATTTAGATTCATCCAAGTACCTACAAGGATTAGATAGCTTGCAAGGGTGCAAGTATATATCCAAGACATATGATCATCATCATAAGAGAAATATCGAGGATTAGTCAAAGGCTCATGCCTTGCATTTATCCGAATGGAGTTTCTACTCCAAGTTTGAGGCATCAATGATGTTCAATTCACCTCTCAAATGGCAAAATACTTTCTCATCAAGCTGTTTGGTGAAAATATCCGCCAATTGCTTATCGGTACAAACATGCTTAAGATCAATGCCCCCTTTAGCAACATGATCTCGAATGAAATGATGACGAACCTCAATATGCTTAGTTCGAGAATGTTGCACGGGATTGTGAACAATCTTAATAGCACTTTCATGGTCACAAAGCAATGGAACATGTTTCACATAGATCCCATAATCTTTAAGAGTTTGGGTCATCCAAAGTAATTGAGCACAACATGAACCTGCGGCAATGTATTCCGCTTCGGCGGTAGATACGGATACCGAGTTTTGTTTCTTGGAGGACCAAGACACAAGATATCTACCAAGAAATTGACATGTACCTGAAGTGGACTTTCTATCAACCTTGTCACCGGCATAGTCCGAATCGGAGTAGCCAACAAGATCAAAAGAAGACCTCTTAGGATACCAAATGCCAAAATTTGGTGTATGGATTAAGTATCTCACTATCCTTTTCACAGCCTTAAGATGACATTCTTTGCGGGTGCTTGATATCGTGCACATATGCACAAACTTAGCATAATATCGGGACGGAAGGCACATAGATAAAACAATGAACCAACCATAGAGCGATAAACCTTTTGGTCAACCAGTTTGCCATCCTTAGTCAAGTCAAGATGTCCATTAGTAGGCATGGGTGTATTCATACCTTTGCATTTTTGCATGTTGAACTTCTTGAATAAGTCCTTGGTATACCTTGTTTGGGAAACAAAGGTACCCTCCTTAGTTTGCTTGATTTTCAACCCAAGAAAGAACTTGAGTTCACTCATCATAGACATCTCAAACTTCTCTGACATTAGATTTCCAAAATTTTCACTAAATGAGGGTTAGTTGAACCAAATATGATATCATCAACATAAATTTGGCACACAAACAATTCACCACTAACCCCTTTAGTTAAAAGAGTGGAATATATCTTTCCAATCTCAAAGCCTTTTTCAATAAGGAACTTGGTCAAGCATTTATACCACACTCTAGGAGCTTGTTTAAGACCATAAGGAGCTTTGTGAAGTTTGTAAACATGGTCAGGTTTCTTAGGATTAACAAAGCTGGGAGGTTGTTTAACATAAACTTCCTCCTCAATTTCACCATTTAGGTAAGCACTTTTAATGTCAATTTGGTACAAGGTAATATCATGGTGATTAGCATAGGCAAGTAAGATGCGGATAGACTCAAGTCTAGCAACGGGGGCATATGTCTCACCATAGTCCATACCTTCGACTTGAGTGCAGCCTTGGGCGACGAGACATGCTTTATTGTGAACGACTTGTCCATCTTCGTCTTGTTTGTTGTGAAACACCCATTTGGTACCGATGATGTTGTGGTTGTTGTCGGGCTTCTCGACTAATGTCCACACTTGGTTCCTCTCAAAGTTGTGTAGTTCTTTGTGCATGGCATTTATCCAATCCAGATCTTCCAATGCTTCCTCAACCTTCATAGGTTCAATGCTAGAGATGAATGAATAATGTTTACAAAAATTAGCCAAACGAGTTTTAGAGCGAGTGATTCTCCCGGTTTGGATATCATTGAATATTTGTTCGACGAGATGGTCTCGTGAAACTCCTGCTCGAACTCATGAGAGCTTTTGTTTGGGTCAGGGTGGAACATCTTCTTCATCATCTTGTTCTTCCTCTTGGCCTTCTTCGTTGTTGACGTTGTCGTTCTCTTGTCGAGGTGGAGAAGGAGGTTGATGAGGTTCATCTTGGTGTACTTCCTCGTTTTCTTCATCTTGACGTACCCCACTTGTGGATGCCTCCGTGTCAACTCTTGGTTCACCTTGTCGTGAGGTAGAAGCTTCCACTTGGACAGATGAGGTACTCTCCTTCACCTCTGTTGGACGAATCTTGCCGATAGGCAAGTCTTGGATTGCTTCCGAAGGGTCTTTGTATCCTACATCAATTGGCAATTGCTCTACTTGCGAGCCGCTAGATTCATCAAACTTCACATCTACCGTCTCTTCAACCTTCCGGGTGAAATTGTTGTAGACACAGTAAGTGTGAGAGTTTGAGCCATAACCAAGTAGGAAACCCTCATGAGATTTAGGAGCAAATTTAGAACGGCGATGCTTATCAAGTATATAGCACTTTGAGCCAAATACTAGAAATTATCCAACTTGGGGTTTGTTACCGGTGAGAAGTTCGTATGCCGTCTTGCCGAGTAGCTTGTGAAGATATAAGCGATTTGTTGCATGACAAGCTATCTCAACCGCTTTCGCCCAAAAGTGTTTTGGCGTCTTGTACTCATCAAGCATTGTTCTTGCCATCTCAATAAGAGTCCGGTTCTTCCTCTCAATAACTCCATTTTGTTGAGGCATGTACGTAGCTGAGAACTCGTGTGAAATCCCCTCTTTTCAAGAAAGGTATCCACATTAGTGTTCTTGAACTCCGATCTGTTGTCGCTGCGAACCTTCTTGATCTTCACTTCAAATTGATTTTGGGCCTTCCTAGCGAAGTTCTTGAAGATCTTTTGGACCCGCAATTTATCATCAAGAAATAACACCCACGTAAAACTTGAAAAATCATCGACTATGACTAGACCAAATGAGTTCCCACCGAGACTTTTATAGGCGTTGGGACCAAAGAGATCCATATGAAGTAGCTCGAGCGGTCTTCTCGTGGTCATGATGTTCTTCACGGGGTGGCTTCCTCCAACCTGTTTTCCTGCTTGACAAGCACTACACAATCTATCCTTGTCAAATATAACATCTTTCACTCAAAAGATATGATCACCTTTAATAAGCTTATCAAGATTTCGCATGCTCACATGACCTAACCTTCTATGCCACAACCAACCTTTAGAGGATTTAGTAATTAAGCAAGTTCTAGGTTGAGCCTTTTTAGTGAAATAAACAATGTATAGATCACCTCTATGTATACCGGTAAAGGCCATATTATGATTATCTCTTCGAAACACTTGGCAATCTACTTTAGTAAATAGGACACTGAAACCAAAGTCAGCTACTCTAGATACGGAAAGTAGATTGTAGCCAAGAGATTCAATGAGCATAACATTTTGTATGGAGCTATCATGTGATATGGCCACCTTACCAAGGCCAACCACCTTACCCTTTGAGTTATCACCAAAAGTGACATACTTTCGAGGGACGTCGTTTTCAGCTAGCTCACGAAACATATCCTTGTTTCCGGTCATTTGATCGGCACATCCACTATCAAGAACCCATTCCTTTCCTCCAGCCATGTAGCCGCGGAGATTAGCCATAAGACCGAAGTGTCTCATAGACTCATCAAGATCAAAGTCACTATCATCATCCTCATCATAATATCCATGTTTAACATCATCTTGTGATTGATCAATTCCTAGATAGAGTGATTCATTAGATAAGTGGTCATCACAATGTTCATCTTCATGAATTATAATGATTCCAACATCTCCTTTGGCACACATGAGGTCAGGAAGCTCAAATAAACAATCACCAAACTTAGGATCATTGGAATTCATCTTACTTAAAGCAATAGACTTGTGAAGAATCTCATCTAAGTTTTGCAAGTGATAGTTTGGGAATCGTTCCTCAAGAAATATCCATACAGTATAAGCACAATCAAAAGTAGGCAAGCAACCAAATAAATTTCTTGGCAAACCTCTAGTAATAAGATTGACAGTTCTAATGTTGCGGATCATGTCAATAGACTCATCAGAGGTAGGATGCAAATGATCAACAAGGGGTGCACAAGGGCTACTAATGTACTTGTTCAAGTGATATTCATTGAAAATCTCAAGCATCTCATTTTTTTTCATTCATGAAAGAACTCTCCATCAAGTATAGGCACTCTACGTCTAAGACTCTCCAACGTAGACTCGTCCATCTTCCTCCAATGGTGGTTAAACCAAAGCAATGGAGATCAATGCTCTCATACCAATTGTAGGATCGAGAAGAGGTGTCTAGAGGGGGGTGATTAGACCCTCAACGATGAAAAGTAGCAGTTTTTTAGTTTCTTCAAGTTAAGGTGGAGTTTTAGCACAAGTTTAAACATTCACAATACATTTCAAACAAGCATGGCAAGAGTATATGAGCAGCGGAAAGTAAAGCATGCAACTTTCAAGAAAGTAAAGGGATGGGATTGGAGTGTGCAAACGCAATTGGAGACATGAAGATTTTTGGCGTGGTTCTGATAGGTGGTGCTATCGTACATCCACGGTGATGGAGACTTCAACCCACAAAGGGTAACGGTTGCGCGAGTCCATGGAGGGCTCCACCCATGAAGGGCCCACGAAGAAGCAACCTTGTCTATCCCACCATGGCCATCGCCCACGAAGGACTTCCCTCACTTGGGTAGATCTTCACGAAGTAGGTGATCTCCTTGCCCTTACAAACTCCTTGGTTCAACTCCACAATCTTGATGGAGGCTCCCAAGTGACACCTAACCAATCTAGGAGACACCACTCTCCAAAAGGTAGTAGATGGTGTGTTGATGATGAAATCCTTGATCTTGTGCTTCAAATGATAGTCTCCCCAACACTCAAATCTCTCTCACAGATTTGGATTTGGTGGAAAGGTGATTTGAGTGGAAAGCAACTTGGGGAAGGCTAGAGATCAAGATTCTTGTGGTTGGTGGAATATCTTGGTCCCAACACATGAGTAGGTGGTTCTCTCTCAGAAAATGAATGCTGGAAGTGTAGGCATGTTCCGATGGCTCTCTCCACAAATGGAGGAAGGGTGGAGGGGTATATATAGCCTCCACACAAAAAATCTAGCCGTTACACATGATTCATCAAACTCGGTGGGACCGAATCAAGAAACTTGGTCAGACCGATATGGTTCAAAATGTGAACGTTAGAGTTTTTCGGTGGGACCGATATGATCAACTTGGTGGGACCGAAGTGCTAGGGTTAGGGTAAAACCTCAACTCGGTTTGACCGATTACACAAACTCGGTGAGACCGATTTTGGTAATAAGCAAAACAGAGAGTTGGTAAAGCAAACTCGGTGGGACCGATTACATATCTCGGTGAGACCAAGATAATTGCAACAGGCAACAGAGAGTTTGCAATCCCATCTCAGTGAGACCGAGATCCCATCAGTGAGACCGAACTAATTAGGGTTTCTGGCAGTGGCTATGTCAAGTGAACTCGGTGGTGCCGGATGGATCAAATCGGTGGGGCCGAGTTTGACTTTTGGTTTGGGACATATGTGGAAATGAGAAAGTGATTGAGGGCTTTGGAGCATACCACTAAGCACTTTGAGCAAGCAAACCATTAAGCAACACCTCATCACCTTTTAATAGTATTGGCTTTTCCTATGGACTCAATGTGATCTTGGATCACTAAAGTGAAAATCAAGAGTCATGAGCTTTAGTTTCTTGAAGGGGTTCCACATCCTCTTGTCCATGCCACTCCACTATTGAACTCATCTGAAATATACTAGATAGAAGTATTAGTCCAACAAGAGATATGTTGACATTAATTACCAAAATCACCAAGGGAGCACTTGTGCTTTCAGTGTAGCAATTGTTTACCTATGGAGGTCGTGTCCCACGCATGCATGAGACAAAGTTCGACTTGATGCGTTGGCGTGTTATTTTTAAATAAAGTTGTATCGCTCAATGGCACGTACGCAGAATATAAAACGATTTTATGGAGAAAAAGGTAGTCCGCTCCACTATATACAATGGAGCATGCCTGCCGGGGTTTGTCTCTCTTCAAAGTATCTCACACAAGGTGGCGGTGGCCTCTCTCTCTCTCTCACTGTTGGTCACTAATCCAGCCGCATCCTATCTACTGGCGGAAAGGGGGACGTGCATCGTTTCTCTGTTCGATGGCGCTGAGGCGGCACGTCCCGATCTGCGGTACCCGTCGTTCTCTCTGACCAAGCTCCGACACGATAGGGCCTATGCCACTTGCTCGCTACCGTAGTATAGGCAGACCCCACCCGCCACCACTCTCCTAGTTACATCCCGACGATCCCCATGTATCCCCTCTGGCCTTGCTCCACTGCCCATCTTCCCACGTCGCTGGATGTGGAAAATATTGCATGTGGATCTTCCATAGTTCTTTGCCCAAAACATAGCTCGTCTGGCATACTTTCCATATTGCAATCTCGTCCTCACACCGTTTTAGACAAACATAACCTTGTTGTTATCTTCCCTTAGGACAAGGAATATGCTTATTTTTTGTCATCATATGTGTCATCAACTGTTATTGGCCAATAATTATTTCCTTTCTACCTCTTTTTTGCAAATTGGGTTATCCATTTCACCTCGTTGCTATTGTGACCTTTTGGTGAACTGCACAAATCACTTTTTTCTTAAGAGTGTTTGTGCAGTTGTACTAAAATGTCACACGAGCAATGTCTCTACATTTTAGTGCGACTGCAGAAAGGGAGATTGGTTTTGCTCTATCCTCCTCATCCAACTCCGAGCCTAATCTTCTCCAACTATTTGCTTAATCTTCTCCAACTAGTTAGTCTTAAGAGAGACTGCAAAGGTGACCGGCTTCTACTTGTGTGTTTATTGTTTCATTAACAGTTCACACTTAATATCTTTGGAACAGGGATGCTCGGCTCTATTTTAGTGGAACTGCACAAAATGATCAGAATGTTGCATGCTCCAGACAGCTACTTTTTTCCCAACATGCCTTATTGAATTAGACCCAGCTAGGGGGAAGTTGCTGCCGATGAAAGCATGGATCAATTTTAATCTAACACCTTCTCACAACTTTGTCTTCAGTTGTGATGTAAATATTAGCTCTGATTCGCTAATCATTGAGATGCATTAGCAAGGAAGTTAGTTTTTTTATTTTTTTTTTCTGAAAGAGCATGGATGGCAAGACACATGAAACAAAAGCTGAAATCTCAGAGCATTGTACAATTTCATGTCGCTAGAAGATTATTTGTATAGTACATCAATTATGTAAACAAATGTTGGAAGCTTGATAGTATTGCTAGAAGCCTCTTCAGCATCCCGATCCATGTGCCATGTACAAAATTGTACTCCCTCCGTTCCTAAATATTTGTCTTTTATAAATTACAAATGGACATATTTTAGAGTGTAGATTCACTCATTTTGCTTCGTATGTAGTCACTTGTTGAAACCTCTAGAAAGGCAAATACTCCGTAGTATTTAAGAATGGAGGGAGTACTGCACAACCACATGGGAGACTCAGCCCGGTCGTTGCGCCGCACTAATAGTGAGTAATGAGCAGTCAAATCATAAGACCCACCTTTCCCACTATAAGTTTCTCGGAAGAAGCAACCATCAATAAGCTCTTCTTTCAATCTGCTCATACTACTCCCTCCGTCACTATTTATAGAGCGCGCTTCAACACTCTCTGGGACCAAGGCGACTAGCGATCAACCTGAAAATAGCATTGGTAGTTATAGCACGGCGTCTATTACTAGAGGAAATAATGCGTACACACATGCATGAAGTGCTTCCACCCCGGTACACGCATGCATGCACTTACTCCACTCCGCATACACACCTAGTACATCGAGAGAAAATTGTGGACTTGATTGCGGTTACCATGCCCTAATTAATTGAGCATTACACCAAATGCATTTGAAGTCTCTCTGGTGGTGGAAATGCATGAGAATGAAGCGCACCATGTAAACTGTGACAGAGGGAGGAGTAGTATGAAGGTGCAAAACCAAGTACGCGTATGGCCAGTCGGTCAACGCCTTCCTCTTGGCATATCACTGACATGTGGGACCGGAGTGTGAGCAAACCGATCTCAATTGATGGCATGGCCAACCCGCCGTTCTTTGAGAGAGACGAGGAGCGAGAACACACAGACGGGCTCGCATGGAGGCCAAGATATATTCAAGCATGGTTGATCAATATCATCATTACATGTTCGGTGTTTTTTAATACTACTATTGGGCTGCCGTTTTCCACACTTCTCCCGAGTAAATGTGTACTTTATAAGAGATTAAAATAAAATAAGAGGATAGACGCTCCACCATGTGGTTCTAGTAGTAGTACTACTCACAGTACTATACCTTGCGCTCGGCTCTTCGCCTCTTCATGATGTCGAACAATGATGGTACTACAGTGTATGCCTCTGGCAATCTGACACGGAATGAACTGCTGCATGTCCACCGCCTGGGCGAGGGTAGGTTGCATTAGTCAAAAGCTTCTCCTCGTCCTGCGAGCCGCCAGGCTTGAGGTAGACAGAGTGGGCGTAAGCTAGCATCACGTTGTCCTACAAGCTTCTCCTCGTTCTGCGAGTTGACGGGACACACCAAAAAGTAGTGCTAGTCCATACTCCCTCCTTTCCAGTTAATATGGCTTAATCTTTTTGCGGGTAAATGAGAGAGCTTTATTCATATATGAGCATTCTTAGGATGATCAGCCAAGAGACTTGTCACTAGGAAGCGAGGTACCCTGCAAAAAAAGAAGAAGGAAGCGAGGTGTTTCATCAAGCCAGCTCTCGGTCACATGCAAAGTGCAGCAAGCACGGTTCGCACAAAGATGCGCCGCAAGGTTTGCTGACCTGTTTACATGATGAATAACAGAAAAAGAGAAAATATTACCGAGTGCTCCTATTTGTAACGGGATATGAGCTAGAATTAAGCGAGAATTGTGATGAGTGTTCCATGCAATCAACTTCCATTATCACATGCGAGAACCCTCAAAGAGAACCAAATGTGTTGAAGATTGCTTTATCACATTTTAAAATAAAATAAGAGTGCAGACGCTCCACCATTTGGTTCCTAGTAGTAGTACATACTACTATAGTAGTAGTACTAGTACTAGTAAACTTTGCGCTTGGTTGTTCGCCTCTTTGGGAAGTCGAACAATAATGGTGCTAGTACAGTGTATGCTTCTGGCAATCTAGCACCGAATTAACTGTTGCATGTCCACCTCCTGAGTGAGGGAGAGGTTGCATTAGTCAAAAGTTTCTCCTTGTCCTGCGAGCCACCGCGCACAAGCTTCTCCCGTCCTATAAGCTTCTCCTCGTTCAGCAAGTTTACGGGACACAACAAAGTAATGCTAGTCCATATTGCCTCCTTTCCAGTTAATATGGCTTAATTTGAAACGAGATAAATACACTGTCTGTCACTGTATATTTGTAAAAATACGGTCGGTGGACTTCATAATACGCTCATTGCGCTCAATATATACATTTTCCGGTGTTTATATGGTCACTAGCTCACCCTGACTGAGTATGTGTGTGCATGCACGTGTAGGTTGAGCACTTGAGTGTGACCATGTGTGTTATGTCGCGTGCTCGAACATGCATGCATTAGGGCGTCACACGCATTTTTGCGTCCATGTGTACGTGTGACTGTTGCATGCATGCACGGTTGTAGTCCCTCACATTCACATGTTCATAAGTCAATGCTTTGTCAAAACGTTGCATGCAAGGTTTAATCATCCGTTGTTCACGCATGCATTCCCGATATTAATACGTTGGTAAAGACAATTTCTTGAGGAAAACGAGCCCATCAATTGAGTACAAAGGGGACCAATAAGCCAGGACGGAGGGAGTACTAGTAGTGAGCTGGAAGGAGGGAGTAGGTACTAGTAGTACTACGTAACAACGTGCAGTAACAAAATTCCTCTATGCGCATCATGTCTATGTGTCATGCAAAAAAATAGAGATAAGTACAAGTGAGACTCAGGAATGGTCATACACGTAGGGGGAGTACGTCTAGGGGCCACTTAGGAGCAGTCAAATCACACAATAAGTTAGTCAGAAGAAGCAACCATCATTTCACTCTTCAATGACACGTACACAATATAAAATGGTTGATATGGAGAGAAAAAGAAAACCGCTCCATTATATATACACTAGCAGGAGCCTAAGCTACAAGCCTGCTTGCTTGGCTTGCTCTCTTCACAAGCATAGAACGACGGTAGCCACACCACTGGTCACAGATCCGGCCTGATCTCGCCGCTGGGGGGAAGGGGACAATGTTCTGCATAGACACGATCGACAATGGCGAGGGAGAAAACCCACTAACGGTGCGTCCTGATCGGGGGTCCCCGTGGTATGGGCTGATTCCGCCTCCCAACCGCCCTTCAAGCTACAGCCCGACGTCCCAGGTACAACTTCCTTTTGGAGCCGGCTTGCTCCACTGTCGCAACTCCCCACGTAGCTCCATCTCCATGTGGATCTTTCTCTACTTCTGGCGGCTTCTATTTGTGATGAGTTTATGTCTCATGAACCAGTGTCAGTACCATTATTCTAATCACACCTCTTCAATATCTGTCAGGACCCCGATTTCAAGTCACATCGATCTAGCCAGTAACACCTCATATCACATTGCGGCCTCACGCACGGTATCCCCACGAGTGTCGCCTTACCATGGTCCAGGACCGTTTGCGCCTTTTGGCTCACGTACATGATAGTGTCGCTAGCATCCATATGACAGAGAACCCGGGCCGACATGGCTAGTCATGAACCCAAAGCGGCACAGACCTATGGAGACAGGCATACATGAATCACATCGAGCATGTCGGTCATCAGCGTGTGAATCCGGGCTGTAGCACTGGGCTAACAGGACTCCGGGGAACCCGGGCTGTAGCAGGCTAGACAGGACTCCGGGGAACCCGGGCTGTAGCAGGCTAGACAGGACTCCGGAAGTCACCGCGTGACATTTCCCCGAAGGGACAGACATAGGAACGAAGTGAAACACATGCCGGCCAGTCAAGTGTCCTGAGCAGTAGTGCTGGGCTAGCAGGACTCCGGTGAACCAGGCTGTAGCGGACTACTATGGCTCAAGGAGCACTAGACTACATTTCCCCATAAGAGAGGCTGCCAAGAATAAACAACTAGATTGTCGGATCCCACACATACCAAGCATTTCAATCATACACACAATATGCTCGATATGTGCAAATACAACATGGCATCACAACAAAACTCTACAACACAAGTACTTTATTCAAAGGCTCCAGAGAGCCATACATAACATTTTCATACAGGTAGGGGTCACATGACCCGACACTCAAGTCATACTAGCATACAAGCACATGCGGAAGCTAATAGTCTGAGTACAAACACTAGAAAGCAAGAAGGCTTCTCGAAGCCTGTCTATCTACATAGGGCCCTCCATGGCCAGGATCACCACCTGGGTGGCAAGTCACTCATCGACGTCGAGATCTACATAAAACCCATCGGAGGGGGCAGTGTTGTCGTCTGAAAACAGTAATTAAGCAAACATGAGTACAAAGGTACTCAACAAGTCTTACATCAGAACCTACTATACATGCTCATTCTCAAGTGGGTGGTGGAGTTATTATAGCAAGCCAGCTTTGACTCTTGGCTAAGCTATCCTACGAGACTCCACTAGTAAAATAGTTTTCGCACACGAGTCCACTAATCACCAACACAATACTCCACCGGGGATCCTCCCTCGTCATCCTACGAGAGGGCCATCCTCGGTACTCACACTTATCTTGAGTCTTTTAGTAGTATCCATTAACTTTTCTAAGAACTGTATAGGCAACCAAGTAGTCCTTTACCGCGGACACGGCTATTCGAATAGTTTTATACCCTGCAGGGGTGTACTTCGTCACACATGTTTCCACCACTTAGCGTCTGCACACGACATGTGCTCGGCAGACTTCAAGCGAAAGCTGAAGTGGGTGTAGACCACGACCTGACTAACCGCACAAGTCTCTAGTCCAGGTTTATCGCCTATTCAGGTTCCATCCGCAAGGAAATCCGGTCGGGGTGTCCTCAACGGCCCCAAATGATGTGCACAGGGTCCCGAGATGCCAAACGGGCGCCCGGCATACCCGGCCATAGTGTATCTACCGCATCATAGCCCACCCCTAGGGTCAGCGCTACGCACGGCCGCCAACACATAACCTACAAACACTAGAAACTAGTTGCAACTCCTGGATAGAGGGCGAGAGGGGTTAGTAAGTCGAGCGGGGTCATATTTCAGGGCCCAATGTGTGGTAGTAGCTGAATCTTAAATCACGCATACAGATCTCAGTTCTTATGGACGGCCTGAATGAAACAACCCACCATGTACTCCTACATGGCGTCTCGTCGATACCTTTACCAAATCATGTTCAACACATCCCTCACATTACCAACATAATCATTTCACTCTAGCCCATCACCCAGATGAACCAGACCTGACACAACTCTAAGCATAGCAGGCATAGCAAGGTAGGAAACACATACATGGCTCAATCAACTCCTACACATGCTAGTGGGTTTCATCTAATTAATGTGGCAATGATAGGTCATGCAGAGGATAAGGGTTCAACTACCGTAGCAAACAGCAATTTAAAATGCTGTTGTCTTCATGCAGTAAATGAGAGCAGAGGCGAGAACATGGGATTGTATCGGTATGATCAATGGGGCTGCTTGCCTGATGGAGTGGTAGTAGGGTACTGCCCTTCAGTTGGATACTCGGAGATATCCTCGGAGGCAGAACCTACCACGAAGGATGCACATCACATAATCAACACATGACAATATGTAACAATATAATGCATGCTATGACATGGCAAAATGATGTGTCCTGCCTAATGCAATGTGAAACAAGTTGAAATGGGTCCATTTGAGTCAAAGATTCAAATGAAGGTAAAAGTTCTTATGCATAAAAAGTGTATTAGGTTGTTTCACCTAAACATCAAGGTTAAACTGGTTTGTCATGCATGAAACCATTACAGATGGATAGATTGAATTTTTCTGATCATTTTTCATATATAAATTGTTTGATTTGGAGCTATGGTTGATTTTCTATGATTTTTAGAAGTTTTGGCTATTTTCTGAAATTTCCTATATAAAAATAAATCCAGAAAATGAATAATTGCATCAGCACTGTGTCACTGTGACGTCAGCAAGTCAAAGGCACCAGGGCCAGTCAAACCTGACTGGTGGGCCCTGTCTGTCAGTGTCTCAGCTAACTAACAGGATTAAGTTAACACTAACTAACTGTCAGTGGGGCCTGGGCCCACAGGTTAGTGACCTAATCTAACTAAAATTAGTTAGCACTAATTCCAAACTAATTAACAGGTCGGCCCCACCTGTCATAGGCTCAGGGGGGAAGTCAACTTGGGCCGCCGGTGAGGCCAGACGCGGCGAAGGGGCTCGGGTTTGCGTCTCCGGCGACCAAAACGACGGCGGAGAGCAGCTACGTGATGCGGGGAGCGAGCCGCATCGAGTGGTGGCAGTGGGTGGAGCTAGGGTGGCCGGAAACGTCGCCAGCAATGACCTTGGCGGCCGCTGGAGTTCGGGTGAGGTCGAAACCGAGGCTGCGGGGCACGGCGAGGCGCGTGGAAAGGTGCTACGGGCTGCGATGAATGCGATGGCGTGCTCGGAATGGAGCCAGCATGGCTGTGGCCACGACGGCGACGTGCAGAAGCGGCAGCGCGTGCGGGCGAGCTCGGTGTGGTCGCTGTGGTGCACAAGAGGCAAGCGGGAAGGATGGGGAGGTGCAGCAGCTCACGGCGGTGGCGTAGGAGCAGACGGCGCGGTTGGGGACGAGCTGATGCGGCGGCGACGGCGATGGGGATCTGCGGCGGTGCTCGGTGGAGTCGAGCTCGAAGAAGATGAAGCAGGGTGCGCGAGCGCTCGGGGCTCGGGCTGCTCGACAGAGAGGACAGTGGCGGAGCTCGTGGACACGGCGGGGCGGTGCGAGGACGGCGGTGGACGTGAGAACTACGGTGGCGTGGTTGCGGCAGCGTCGGCCATGGCTTCGGGGAGCGAGGGAGAGAGCAGGGGGGAGGAATGAGGTGTCCAGGGGGTCGGGGTGGCGCCGCCGAGGCGTTTCGAGGCATCGCGTTGGCGCGGGCGACGGCAGGCAGTCATAGAGGTGGCGTGGCGAGCTCCTGTGCTCGCCGTCGAGCACCTGCTCGCCTCGCTGGCTAGGCGAAGCAGCTGCATGGAGCGGCTGCTGGGCCGGGCCAGCTAGGTGGGCCGGCTGGTGGGCTTCCAGGTAAGTCTCTGGTCCTTTTTTGTTTTCGCTTTTATTTATTTCCTGCTCTGTGTATTGAAATAGAATAAATACTATTTCATTTCCAAAAACTCTGGAAATATTCAGAGGCACAATTGAGAATATTCTCAACTGCCTAAAAATGCTTCCAAGATTATTCGAGCACTTTAAAATATTTATAGCATTTAAAATGCCCAAATACAAATACTTATGGCTTGTTCAAAAATCCAGAATGGCTCCATAAATTGCAAGACCATTTTTGGAGAGGTTTTAGTCAAGACCAAAAATGGTGGGCTTTTATGAAGGGCATTTTGGGTTCATTGAAATTCCAATTGTTGGAAATTAGCGTTTTCAGGGGGGTGTTGGGGTTGATTAGGCCCCATTTCAAGTTTAAAAGAAATTTAAACATGATGCACATGTTCATCCAATCCTAATGCATGACTAAAAACAGGGATGTGACAACTCACCCCCACTCAAAAGAATCTCGTCCCGAGATTTAGGATCCTCCGGGAAGAAGGTGGGGTACTCGAGTCGAAGACGATCCTCCCTTTCCCAAGTGGCTTATTTCTCGGAATGGTGTGACCATTGAACCTTGAGAAACTTGATATTATGGCGTCGAGTGGTACGCTCGGCTTGATCAAGGATACGAATGGGATATTCCTGATATGAGAGGTTATCCTGTAGATCAAGCGTTTCATGGTCTACTCCACGGATAGGATCCGCGAAGCAACGCCTGAGTTGAGAAACGTGGAAGACATCGTGAACTCTGGAAAGATGCGAAGGTAGTTCCAATTGGTAGGCAACTTCTCCTCGTTTGGCAAGAATGCGAAAGGGTCCAATGTAACGAGGAGCCAATTTGCCTTTGATATCGAAACGATGGGTTAACGGAGTAACCCGAAGGTAAGCCTTCTCGCCGACTTCATAATTCATGAGCTTATGTTTACGATCATATTGGCTCTTTTGACGAGATTGGGCTGTTTTCAATTTCTCACGAATAGCGCGAACCTGCTCTTCTGCTTCCTGAATCATATCCGGGCCAAAGAGTTGTCTTTCCCCGATTTCTGACCAGTTAGGAGGCGTTCGACATTTTCGTCCATAGAGAACTTCAAAAGGAGATTTGCCCAAGCTAGCTTGATAACTATTGTTATAGGCAAACTCCGCGAATGGAAGGCATTTCTCCCAACCCATTCCGAATGAGATGACAGAAGCTCGGAGCATATCTTCCAGAATTTGATTGACTCGCTCTACTTGACCACTTGATTGAGGATGGAAGGCGGTGCTAAAAGAGAGACGAGTTCCCATAGCATTTTGGAAACTTTCCCAAAATCTAGAGGTGAAGACACTCCCACGGTCTGAGTTAATTTCCAATGGGACACCATGAAGAGACACTATTCGGGAGATGTATAAGTCAGCTAGCTGGCTAGCGGTGATACTCTCACGAACAAGTAGGAAATGGGCTACTTTGGAAAGACGGTCGATCACGACGAAGATGGCATTATTCCCTCTCTTGGTCCTAGGAAACCCAGTGATGAAATTCATACTGATTTTATCCCATTTCCACTCAGGAATAGCCAAAGGTTGAAGGGTGCCAGCAAGCCATTGGTGCTCTGCTTTAACACGACGACAGACGTCGCAACTAGCAATGTATTGAGCAATTTCTCTCTTCATCCTAGTCCGCCAAAACCTCTGGTGTAGGTCTTGATACATTTTAGTACTACCGGGATGAATGATGAGAGGGGATTCATGAGCTTCCTTAAGAATCAACTGGCGTAGATGTTGTTTCTTGGGAACCACCAAGCGGTTCTTGAAGAAGACAACACCTCGCTCATCCATGGAAAAACATTTAGCAACTCTGCTAGCAATGTTTTCCTTAATCCAGAATATGCCCTTATCACGCTTCTGGGCAGCTATGATTTGATCCGTAAGGTTAGGCTTCGCCACCAGGGTGGATAGAAATCCTCGAGGAACAATGTGAAGATTAAGCTTACGAAATTCCTCATGGAGAAGTGGTTGACTTTGTTGTAACATCAGGTTGTTACAATAGGACTTACGACTTAGTGCATCAGCCATGACATTGGCTTTGCCCGGGGTGTAAGTTATTCCTAAGTCGTAATCCGAGATCAACTCGACCCAACGTCTTTGCCTGAGATTCAAATCCGGTTGGGTGAAGATATATTTCAAACTTTGGTGATCGGTGAAGATCTCGCAACGATTACCGAGGAGGTAATGTCGCCAAGTTTTGAGTGCATGGACTACAGCTGCAAGCTCTAGATCATGTGTGGGATAGTTTTCCTCATGTGGGTGTAATTGCCGTGAGGCATAGGCAATTACCTGACGATCTTGCATGAGTATGCAACCTAGTCCTTGTCGCGAGGCGTCGCAATAGATAATAAAGTCCTTGGAGAAATTTGGTGGTACCAGTACGGGAGCAGATGTCAGGCGTCTTTTCAGTTCCTGAAAGCTGAACTCGCACTGTGGGGTCCACTCGAACTTTTTATCTTTCTTGAGGAGTTCAGTTAGAGGTTTAACAACCTTGGAGAAATTCTCGACGAAGCGGCGGCAGTAGCTCGCTAAACCAAGGAAGCTCCAAACTTGCTTGACCGTCTCAGGTGGAGTCCAATCAAGGACGACTTGAACTCGCTCGGGATTGACAGCAATACCCTTACCAGAGATTACATGGCCTAGATCGGTCACTTCTGGCAACCAAAATTCACACTTGGAGAATTTGGCATAAAGGCGATGCTCTCAAAGTTTTGTCAATACCAGCCTTAGATGTTCGGCATGTTCCTCTTCATTCTTGGAGTAGATGAGTATGTCATCGAGGTATACTACGACGAATTTATCCAAATACTCCATGAAGACTGAGTTCATTAACCGAGAGAAGGTGGCTGGGGCATTGGTTAAACCGAAGGACATAACGGTGTACTCGTATTGGCCATCACGAGTAACAAAGGCCATTTTGGGAATGTCCCTGTTTCTGATTTTGATTTGATGGTAGCCCAACCTCAAATCCATCTTGGAAAATACTGAGGATCCAGCAAGCTGGTCATACAGATCATTGATCCTGGGAAGAGGATACTTGTTCTTGATGGTGACCAAGTTGACAGGTCGGTAATCTACAACCATCCGATCCGTTCCATCCTTCTTCTTGACGAAGAGGACGGGGAAAGCCCAAGGAGAGGAACTAGGACGGATGAAACCCTTTTTCAAGGACTCGGTGAGTTGGTTCTTAAGCTCGGCTAGTTCTAAGGGTGCCATCTTATAGGGTCTTCTAGAAATTGGAATGGTTCCTGGAACAAGGTCTATCACAAACTCGACATCCCTGTTAGGTGGAACACCTGGCGGTTCTTTTGGAAAGACATCCGCAAAGTCTCGGACTACCGGAATATCCTCAAGGTCTGGAAGGGGGTTGGCATTTAGGGAGTAAAGCTGGCGCTTGGCCACTCGAGTTAAAACATTGACTGTCTTGCCCGATGGGTGAGTAAGTTGAACGGTTCTAGTGGCACAATCAATCTTAGCATAATGAGCTGACATCCAGTCCATACCCAAGATGATGTTTATGTCCGAGGACTTGAGAGCTATTAAGGATGCAAGGAAGACAAGTCTATCAAAAAGAATTTCGTTCCCATGGCTTACTCTAGAAGTTTGCCATCTAGAGCCAGGGGTTTGAATTTCCATGGTAGTGGGCATGTCACAGAATGTTGTGTTATGCAATCGAGCATAGCTCTCAGATATGAATGAATGAGATGCTCCAATATCGAAAAGAACAGATGCTGGATGGCAATTAACAAGGAGCGTACCAAGGACGACGTTAGGATCCTCATGAGCCTCCTCGGCTGAGACATAGTTGACATGGCCACGTGCAGTGGTGACCGTCTTGGCGTAGAATGTCTTTCCCGCTGGCTTACCACGGCCAACGGACTTTGCAGACTGACTGGGGTTGTTGTTCTAGGGACACTCTCGACTATAGTGACCCGGCTCTCCACACTTGAAACATGTCACAACATTGGGGCGTGGAGCAGCATTAGCAGCGGGGCCACCATAGGGCTTGGGCGGTGCAAACTGCTGGTTGGGACGAGGCGCCTCAAAGGATGGCCTCGGAATGAACCTGGGTGGCAGTGCCGTGCTTGGAATCCACACTCGGCGCTTCTGAGATCCAGAGCCGGATGAAGAGCCAAAATCACGAGAGTGCTTGCGTGAAGCGTCATAGTCAGACTGGCCTGTCTTAGCACTAATGGCTTTATTGACCAACTTCTGAAAGGAGGTGCGCTCGTGCAGACGAAGATCACGGCGAAGCTCAGGGCTAAGTCCCTTGCGGAACCTTGCCTGCTTCTTAGCGTCGGTGGATACCTCTTCAGGAGCATATCGTGCCAGATTCCCAAATTCACGACTATATGCATCCACAGTCAGTCTTCCTTGGGTGAAATTGCAGAACTCTTCCCTCTTGCGATCTATGAGACCTTCCGGAATGTGATGCTCACGGAAAGCCTCACTGAATTCAGCCCAAGTAGTGATTTGGCTGACCGGGCGCATAGCTTCAAAGTTTTCCCACCAAAGGCTAGCAGTGCCTTCGAGGTGATAGGCAGCATAAGTAACCTTATCAGCTTCGGCTACGTTGGCAGAACATAGCTTGTGGGTGATGCTGCGAAGCCAGTCATCCGCGTTGAGGGGCTCGATGGAATGGTTAAACTTTGGTGGGTACAGCTTGATAAAGTCATTGATTGGCACCAAGTCATTTTGCTGATGGCGTGCAGTGTTCTGCTCAATCCGCTCCAGCAAGCGGTTAGTCTCACGCTTGTTTCTTTCCGCCTCCAGCATCACTTCGGCCAGAGAAGGCGGGTGAGGCAGATTTTCACCCCTAGCTGCACTGGCTTCCCCCTGCTCCGGGGCAGCAGGGTTGCTGCGGGTGTTGACCATCCTAGGAGAAAACAAGACAACGGTTTTAGATAAGGATGGCACAAACTTAGCAAGGAAGTGCATAATGTAATGGATAACATGGAATGCTAAGATGTTCATTGCACGACATGGTAATATAGAAACTGCCATATATATACCATTGGTCATACACATCGTACATAGTTTAGTACAAGCCCAGGCTAGAGTACAACTATGGTGAAAGACATTACATCTCATCGGAGGCATTCCAAGCTCCTATACATTATTTTTCTACACCTCCGAAGCGTGATACACGCCAAGTTGTATCCCACGGTTCACGCAGGACTGTGGAGAATACAACTATTACAATACTAGTGAAACTACTACTAGCTCAAATGGCTCTATAGTAATCCTCATAGAAGTCGCCACCAAAGCCTGGAAGTGGAACATGATCATCTGGGAACAGACGGTCATGCGGAGCCTGTGGACCATAGGGACTCGGATGTGGCCTTGGTCCCACAGGTGGTGGCAGACGGGGATGACGAGGAGGGGTGATGCCTCCTACATCACGCCACTCCATACAATCTGGCAATCCAGACCGTACAGGGTATAGATCCCTCAGATCCATGTATCCTGCCTGTACCGCCGGTGCAAACCGAGTCAAAGTGGCCCAGTGATCAGCACGAGAGTTGAAAAGCTCCATACGCAAGGCCCGATTTTCGCGGTCCTTATCCTCAAGCATCTCGGCAGTGGTGCGGAGTAGTGACTCCTCATGTCTAGAGTCATAGTACAAGGCCTGATGGTACCCCTGTGCTCCAGGAAGTGAGGCTGGCATGAAAGGGAAGTCGGTGTTCTGTAGCAAGGCAGTCCTGGCTCGAATGATAGTCATCATTGAATAGGATGCATCCTGCACAGACATCTCAATAGTGACCCCAAGTCCATAGGAACAGTGAAGGGGCTCAGTGGCTCCAGGATAAGAGGGATATATCCTGACGGTACAGAGGTACTGGCTCTGGTTGAAGTCTCTGAACTGCTCCTCGACGGTATATTCCGGATACCACCGATAGCCTGACTCAACCATCACTCGAACCAACATGGCCGTGTGGCCGGGCACATCAAGGCACCGGATCAGACGAACCACTTGGTTCTGGGAACGGGTGGCCATCTGAAAGCATAGAATAATGCAAAGGCATTAGAATTTTCTAGGGGAAATCGGACAGCATAACGGCTATAAATGCTCAGAAAAAGATTTGAGACATCCACAACAGTTTGCAATACCACTCAACAACATCATATCAAGGTTCTGATTCAACTGACAACATACTAAAAGTAGTAGAAACTGTACTGAGGCTTGTAACAACAATCCTATAAGCTACTACGGATTAGTAACACGTGAACCTGATAGAAGAAGAGAGCCTAGTCCTTAACCCACGTTGAATGAGAAGAGAATGACTTAGATCAGAGGGCATAAGGTAAAGGAGTAAAAGAGCCTTACATTCCCTCCCACAATCAATTCCCCTACATATAACTAAAGCATTTCTAGACTCAACATCGACCAGTTTGGCTCAACGAACCTACAGGTAGTCCGGCTCTGATGCCAACGCTGTCAGGACCCTGATTCCAAGTCACATTGATCTAGCCGGTAACACCTCATATCACATTGCGACCTCACTCACGGTATCCCCACGGGTGTCGCCTTACTATGGCTCGGGACCGTTTGCGCCTTTTGGCTCACGTATATGATAGTTTCACTAGCATCCATATGACAGAGAACCCGGGCCGACATGGCTAGTCGTGAACCCAAAGCGGCACAGACCTATGGAGACAGGCATACATGAATCACATCAAGCATGTCGGTCATCTGCGTGTGAATCCGGGCTGTAGCACTGGGCTAACAGGACTCCGGGGAACCCGGGCTGTAGCAGGCTAGACAGGACTCCGGAAGTCACCGCGTGACATTTCCCCGAAGGGACTAACATAGGAACGAAGTGAAACACATGCCAGCCAGTCAAGTGTCCTGAGCAGTAGTGCTGGGCTAGCAGGACTCCGGTGAACTGGGCTGTAGCGGACTACTATGGCTCAAGGAGCACTAGACTACATTTCCCCATAAGAGAGGCTGCCAAGGATAAACAACTAGATTGTCGGATCCCACACATACCAAGCATTTCAATCATACACACAATATGCTCGATATGTGCAAATACAACATGGCATCACAACAAAACTCTACAACACAAGTACTTTATTTAAAGGCTCTAGAGAGCCATACATAACATTTTCATACAGGTAGGGGTCACATGACCTGACACTCAAGTCATACAAGCATACAAGCACATGCAGAAACTAATAGTCTGAGTACAGACACTAGAAAGCAAGAAGGCTTCTCGAAGCCTGTCTATCTACATAGGCCCCTCCATGGCCAGGATCACCACATGGGTGGCAAGTCACTCATCGACGTCGAGATCTACATAAAACCCATTGGAGGGGCGGTGTTGTCGTCTGAAAACAGTAATTAAGCAAACATGAGCACAAAGGTACTCAGTAAGTCTTACATCAGAACCTACTATACATGCTCATTCTCAAGAGGGTGGTGAAGTTATTGCAGCAAGCCAGCTTTGACTCTTGGCTAAGCTATCCTACGAGACTCCACTAGTAAAATAGTTTTCGCACAAGAGTCCACTAATCACCAACACAATACTCCACAGGGGATCCTCCCTCGTCATCCTATGAGAGGGCCATCCTCGGTACTCACACTTATCTTGAGTCTTTTAGTAGTATCCATTAACTTGTCTAAGAACTGTATAGGCAACCAAGTAGTCCTTTACCGCGGACGCGGCTATTCGAATAGTTTTATACCCTGCAGGGGTGTACTTCGTCACACATGTTTCCACCACTTAGCATCTGCACACGACATGTGCTCGGCAGACTTCAAGCGAAAGCCGACGTGGGTGTAGACCACGACCTGACTAACCGCACAAGTCTCTAGTCCAGGTTTATCGCCTATTCAGGTTCCATCCGCAAGGAAATCTGGCCGGGGTGTCCTCAACGGCCCCAAATGATGTGTACAGGGTCCTGAGACGCCAAACGGGCGCCCGGCATACCCGGCCACAGTGTATCTACCGCATCATAGCCCACCCCTAGGGTCAGCGCTACGCACGGCCGCCAACACATGACCTACAAACACCAGAAACTAGTTGCAACTCCTGGATAGAGGGAGAGAGGGGTCAGTAAGTCGAGCGGGGTCATATTTCAGGGCCCAATGTGTGGTAGTAGCTGAATCTTAAATCACGCATACAGATCTAAGTTCTTATGGACGGCCTCAATGAAACAGCCCACCATGTACTCCTACATGGCCTCTCATCGATACCTTTACCAAATCATGTTCAACACATCCCTCACATTACCGACATAATCATTTCACTCTAGCCCATCACCTAGATGAACCAGACCTGACACAACTGTAAGCATAGCAGGCATAGCAAGGTAGGAAACACATACATGGCCCAATCAACTCCTACACATGCTAGTGGGTTTCATCTAATTACTGTGGCAATGACAGGTCATGCAGAGGATAAGGGTTCAACTACCGTAGCACACAGCAGTTTGAAACGTTGTTGTCTTAATGCAGTAAATGAGAGCAGAGGCGAGAACATGGGATTGTATCGGTATGATCAATGGGGCTACTTGCCTGATGGAGTGGTAGTAGGGTACTGCCCTTCAGTTGGATACTCGGAGATATCCTCGGAGGCAGAACCTACCACGAAGGATGCACAGCACATAATCAACACATGACAATATGCAACAATATGATGCATGCTATGACATGGCAAAATGATGTGTCCTACCTAATGCAATGTGAAACAAGTTGAAATGGGTCCATTTGAATCAAAGATTCAAATGAAGGTTAAAGTTCTTATGCATAAAAAGTGTATTAGCTTGTTCCACCTAAATAGCAATTTTAAAGTGGTTTGTCATGCATGAAACCATTAAAGATGGATAGATTGAATTTTTCTGATCATTTTTCATATATAAAATGTTTGATTTGGAGCTATGGTTGATTTTCTATGATTTTTAGAAGTTTTGGCTATTTTCTGGAATTTCCTATATAAAAATAAATCCAGAAAATGAATAATTGCGTCAGCACTGCGTCACTGTGACGTCAGCGAGTCAAAGGCGCCAGGGCCAGTCAAACCTGACTGGTGGGCCCTGTCTGTCAGTGTCTCAGCTAACTAACAGGATTAAGTTAACACTAACTAACTGTGAGTGGGGCCTGGGCCCACATGTCAGTGACCTAATCTAACTAAAATTAGTTAGCACTAATCCTTAACTAATTAACAGGTCGGCCCCACCTATCATAGGCTCAGGGGGGAAGTCAACTTGAGCCCACCCGTCAAGTCCACGGGTCAAACCCGCCGGCGTTTAGCCGCCGGCGAGGCCAGACGCGGCGGAGGGGCTCGGGTTTGCGTCTCCAGCGACCAAAACGACGGCGAAGAGCAGCTACATGATGCAGGGAGCGAGCCGCATCGAGTGGTGGCAGTGGGTGGAGCTAGAGTGGCCGGAAACGTCATCGGCAACGACCTTGGCAGCAGCCGGAGTTCGGGCGAGGTCGAAACCGAGGCTGCGGGGCACCGCGAGGCACGTGGAAAGGTGCTACGGGCTGCTTGGGCTGCGATGAATGTGATGGCATGCTCGGAATCGAGCCAGCGTGGCTGTGGCCACGACAGCGACGTGCAGAGGCGGCAGCGCATGAGGGTGAGCTCGGTGTGGTCGCTGTGGTGCACAAGAGGCAAGCGGGGAGGATGGGGAGGTGCAGCAGCTCACGGTGGTGGCGTAGGAGCAGACGACGCGGTTGCGGATGAGCTGATGCGGCGGCGACGGCGATGGGGATCTGCGGCGGTGCTCGGTGGAGTCGAGCTCGAAGAAGACGAAGCAGGGTGCGCGAGCGCTCGGGGCTCGGGCTGCTCGACGGAGAGGACGGTGGCGGAGCTCATGGACACGGCGGGGCGGTGCGAGGACGGCGGTGGACGTGAGAACTACGGTGGCGTGGCTACGGCAGCGTTGGCCATGGCTTCGGGGAGCGAGGGAGATAGCAGGGGGGAGGAATGAGGTTTCCAGGGGGTCGGGGTGGCGCCGCGGAGGCGTTTCGAGGCATCGCGCTAGCGCGGGCGACGGCAGGCAGGCAGAGAGGTGGCGTGGTGAGCTCCTGTGCTTGCCGTCGAGCACCTGCTCGCCTCGCTGGCTAGGTGAAGCAGCTGCGTGGAGCGGTTGCTGGGCCGGGCCAGCTAGGTGGGCCGGCTGGTGGGCTTCCAGGTAAGTCTCTGGTCCTTTTTTTGTTTTCGCTTTTATTTATTTCCTGCTCTGTGTATTGAAATAGAATAAATACTATTTCATTTCCAAAAACTCTGGAAATATTCAGAGGCACAATTGAGAATATTCTCAACTGCCTAAAAATGCTTCCAAGATTATTCGAGCACTTTAAAATATTTATAGCATTTAAAATGCCCAAATACAAATACTTATGGCTTGTTCAAAAATCCAAAATGGCTCCATAAATTTCAAGACCATTTTTGGCAGAGGTTTTACTCAAGACCAAAAATGGTGGGCTTTTATGAAGGGCATTTTGGGTTCATTGAAATTCCAGTTGTTGGAAATTAGCATTTTCAGGGGGAGTGTTGGGGTTGATTAGGCCCCATTTCAAGTTTAAAAGAAATTTAGACATGATGCACATGTTCATCCAATCCTAATGCATGACTAAAAACATGGATGTGACAATATCTTTGCATATAGGGATGCTCAGCTCGATTTCAGTGGAACTACACAAAAGCATCGTATAATCCGAGGGTGCCAGCCGTCTTTCCTTCGACAGGTTCTACCTAGCCAGGAAATTAAATCATGTTTAGGGTTCAGGGTTTTCGTTGTAGGGACCCCATCAGTAGTTTTTTTGTACACACTCTCACAACTTTTTTTCGTTAGTTGTGAAGTAAATATTGGCTATGATATGTGAATCATTGAGATCCATCAGCATGCGTGTTAGTTTTCCTTTGTATTTGATGGTATGTTGTAACGGGTGCTACGTCTTGAGCTTGCATTGGTTTTCCCCGAAGAGGAAGGGATGATGCAGCAGAGTAGCATAAGTACTTCCCTCAGTTTTTGAGAACCAAGGTATCAATCCAGTAGGAGGCCACACTCAAGTCCCTCGTACCTGCACAAAGCGATAGCTACTCGCAACCAACGCGATTAGGAGTTGTCAATCCCTTCACGGTCACTTACGAGAGTGAGATCTGATAGATATAGTATTTTTGGTATAAAGATGCAAAGTAAAAAAGTAAAGGCAAAGTAAAAGCAAAGCAAGATTAAAGTGATGGAGATTGATATGATGAGAATAGACCGGGGGCCATAGGTTTCACTAGTGGCTTCTCTCAAAAGCATAAGTATTCTACGGTAGGTGAACAAATTACTGTTGAGCAATTGACAGAATTGAGCATAGTTATGAGAATATCTAGGCATAATCATGTATATAGGCATCACGTCCGTGACAAGTAGATCGAAATGATTCTGCATCTACTACTATTACTCCACTCATCGACCGCTATCCAGCATGCATCTAGAGTATTAAGTTAAAAACAGAGTAACGCCTTAAGCAAGATGACATGATGTAGAGAGATAAATTCATGCAATATGAAATAAACCCCATCTTGTTATCCTCGATGGCAATGATACAATACATGCCTTGCTGCCCCTTCTGTCACTGGGTAAGGACACCGCAAGATCGAACCCAAAGCTAAGCACTTCTCCCATGGCAAGAACTACCAATCTAGTTGGCCAAATGAAACGGATAATTCGAAGAGACTTGCAAAGGTAACCAATCATACATAAAAGAATTCAGAGAAGATTCAAATATTATTCATAGATAGACTTGATCATAAACCCACAATTCATCGGTCTCAACAAACACACGCAAAAAGAAGATTACATCGAATAGATCTCCACAAGAGAGGGGGAGAACTTTGTATTGAGATTCAAAGAGAGAGAAGAAGCCATCTAGCTACTAACTATGGACCCGAAGGTCTGAGGTAAACTACTCACACTTCATCGGAGGGCCTAGGATGATGTAGAAGCCCTCCTTGATGACGGCCCTCTTTCGGCGAAGCTCCGGAACAGGCCCCAAGATGGGATCTCGTGGATACAGAAAGTTGCGACGGTGGAATTAGGTTTTTGGCTCCTGCTCCGATCGTTTGGGGGTACGTGTGTATATATAGGAGGAAGGAGTACGTCGGTGGAGCAATGAGGGGCCCACGAGGCAGGGGGGCACGCCCTAGGGGGGACGCCCCCCACCCTCGTGACCTCCTCTTTGACCCCCTGGAGTAGGGTCCAAGTCTCCTGGATCACGTTCAGTGAGAAAATCACGTTCCCGAAGATTTTATTCCGTTTGGACTCTGTTTGATATTATGTTTCTCCGAAACACTGAAATAGGCAAAAAAAACAATTCTGGGCTGGGCCTCTGGTTAGTAGGTTAGTCCCAAAAATAATATAAAAGTGGAAAATAAAGCCCAATATAGTCCAAAACAGTAGATAATATAGCATGGAGCAATCAAAAATTATAGATACGTTGGAGACGTATCAGGCATCCCCAAGCTTAATTCCTGCTCGTCCTCGAGTAGGTAAATGATAAAAAGAGAATTTTTGATGCGGAGTGCTACTTGGCATAATTTCAATGCAAATCTTCTTAATTGTGGTATGAATATTCAGATTAGAAAGATTCAAGACAAAAGTTTATATTGACATAAAAATTAATAATACTTCAAGCATACTAACAAAGCAATTATGTCTCCTCAAAGTAACATGGCCAAAGAAAGTTATCCCTACAAA
Organism: Triticum dicoccoides; assembly: GCF_002162155.2. Taxonomy (NCBI): domain Eukaryota; kingdom Viridiplantae; phylum Streptophyta; class Magnoliopsida; order Poales; family Poaceae; genus Triticum; species Triticum dicoccoides. Next base: position 395,325,461 of record NC_041390.1, on the reverse strand, counting down.
ATCATATAGTCTGGCTATGCTCCATCTTCACCACACAAACTATTTAGATCATGCACAACCCCGATGACAAGCCAAGCAATTGTTTCATACTCTAACTTTTTCAAAACTTTTTCAATCTTCATGCAATACATGAGCGTGAGCCATGGATATAGCACTATAGGTGGAATAGAATGGTGGTTGTGGAGAAGAGAAAAAGGAGAAGATAGTCTCACATAAACTAGGTGTATCAACGGGCTATGGAGATGCCCATCAATAGATATCAATGTGAGTGGGTAGGGATTGCCATGCAACGGATGCACTAGAGCTATAAATGTATGAAAGCTCAACAAAAGAAACTAGTGGGTGTGCATCCAACTTGCTTGCTCACAAAGACCTAGGGCAATTTTGAGGAAGCCCATCATTGGAATATACAAGCCAAGTTCTATAATGTAAAATTCCCACTAGTATATGAAAGTGACAACATATGAGACTCTCTATATGAAGAACATGGTGCTACTTTGAAGCACAATATATGAGACTCGCTATATCATGGTGCTACTTTAAAGCACAAGTGTGGGAAGAAAAGGATAGTATCATTGCCCCTTTTATTTATTTTCTTTTTTTGGCCTTTTTTTCTTTGGCCTTTCTCTTTTTTTTATTGGGACAATGCTCTATTGAATGATGATCATCACACTTCTATTTATTTACAACTCGATGATTACAACTTGATTCTAAAACAAAGTATTACTCTATATGGATGCCTCCGGCGGTGTACTGGGATATGCAATGAATCAAGAGTGACAAGTATGAAGAAATTATGAACGGTGGCTTTGCCACAAATACTATGTCAACTACATGATCATGATAAGCAATATGACAATGATGAATGTGTCATGATGAACTAGGTGGTGGAAAGTTGCATGGCAATATATCTCGGAATGGCTATGGAAATGCCATAATAGGTAGGTATGGTGGTTGTTTTGAGGAAGGTATATGGTAGGTCTATGATACCGGCGAAAGGTGCGCTGTATTAGAGAGGCTAGCAAAGGTGGAAGGGTGAGAGTGCGTATAATCCATGGACTCAACATTAGTCATAAAGAACTCATATACTTATTGCAAAAATCTAGAAGTTAACAAAGCAACGTATTACGCGCATGCTCCTAGGGGGATAGATTGGTAGGAAAAGACCATCACTCATCCCCAACCGCCACTCATAAGGAAGACAATCAATAAATAAATCATGATCCGACTTCATCACATAACAGTTCACCATACATGCATGCTACGGGAATCACAAACTTTAACACAAGTATTCTTTAAATTCACAACTACTCAACTAGCATGACTTTAATATTATCACCTCCATATCTCAAAACAATTATCATGCTTCAATCTTTTCTTAGTATTCAACACACTCAAAAGAAAGTTTCACAAATCTTGAATACCAAGCATATTATTATTAAGTAAATTACCATGCTATTAAGAGACTCTCAAAATAATTTAAGTGAAGCATGAGAGATCAATAGTTTCTTTAAAACAAATCCACCACCGTGCTCTAAAAGATCTAAGTGAAGCGCATAGAACAAAATTATAACGCTCAAAGGATATAAGTGAAGCACATAGAGCAAAATTAACTAGCTCAAAAGATATAAGTGAAGCACATAGAGCAAAACTACATAGCTCAAAAGATATAAGTGAAGCACATAGAGCAAAACTACTAAGCTCAAAAGATATAAGTAAAGCACATAGAGTATTCTATCAAATTTTAATTCATGTATGGCTCTCTCAAAAGGTGTGTACAGCAAGGATGATTGTGGCATACTAAGACACAAAGACACAAATAATACAAGACGCTCCAAGCAAAACACATATCATGTTGGTGAATAAAAATATAGCTCCAAGTAAATTACCGATGGAAGTGGACGAAAGAGGGGATGCCTTCCGGGGCGTCCCCAAGCTTTGACTTTTTGGTGTCCTTGGATTATATAGGGGGTGACATGGTCATCCCCAATCTTAGGCTCTTGCCACTCCTTGTTCCATGATCCATCAAAAGAATTCACCCAAAACTTGAAAACTTCACAACACAAAACTCAAAATAGAAAACTCGTGAGCTCCGTTAGCGAAAGAAAACAAAAGACCACTTCAAGGTAATGTAATGAACTCATTCTTTATTTATATTGGTGTTAAACCTACTGTATTCCAACTTCTCTATGGATTATAAACTATTTTACTAGCCATAGATTCATCAAAATAAGCAAACAACACACGAAAAACAGAATCTGTCAAAAACAGAACAGTCTGTAGTAATCTGTAGCTAGCGCAAGATCTGGAATCCCAAAAATTATAAAATAAATTGCTTGACGTGAGGAATTTATATATTAATCATATGAAAAAATAATTAACTAAATAGAACTCTTCAAATAAAAATTACAGCAGTTCTCGTGAGCGCTAAAGTTTCTGTTTTTTACAGCAAGTTCAACAAGACTTTCCCCAAGTCTTCCCAACGGTTCTACTTGGCACAAACACTAATTAAACACAAAAAACACAACCAAAACAGAGGCTAAATAATTTATTTATTACTAAGCAGGAGAAAAAAGCAAGGAATAAAAATAAAATTAGGTTGCCTCCCAACAAGCGTTATCGTTTAACGCCCTTAGCTAGGCATAAAAGCGAGGATAGATCTAGGTATTGCCATCTTTGGTAGGCAATCCATAAGTGGCTCTCATGATAGTTTCATATGGTAATTTTATTTTCTTTCTTGGAAAGTGTTCCATGCCCTTTTTGAATAGAAATTTAAATCTAATATTCCCTTCCTTCATATCAATAATCGCACCAACCGTTCTAAGGAAAGGTCTACCAAGAATAATAGGGCAAGAAGGATTGCAATCTATATCAAGAACAATGAAATCTACGGGCACATAATTCCTATTTGCAACAATAAGAACATCATTAATCCTTTCCATAGGTTTCTTAATAGTGGAATCCGCAAGATGCAAGTTTAGAGAGCAATCGTCAAAATTACGGAAATCTAGTAAATCACACAAAGTCTTGGGAATAGTAGAGACACTAGCACCCAAATCACACAAAGCATAAAACTCATGATCTTTAATTTTAATTTTAATAGTTAGTTCCCACTCATCATAGAGTTTTCTAGGGATAGAAACTTTCAACTCAAGTTTTTCTTCATAAGATTGCATCAAGGCATCAACAATATGTTCGGTAAAGGCTTTATTTTGACTATAAGCATGTGGAGAATTTAGCACGGATTGCAACAAGGAAATACAATCAATTAAAGAGCAAATTTCATAATTAAATTCCTTGAAATCCAATATAGTGGGTTTAGCAACATCTAGATTTTTATTTCTTTCAATCCCACTTTCATCAATTTCATCATTAAGATCTAAATACTCCGAATTTTTAGAACGCCTTCTAGGTAAAGGAAGATCATATTCAGTTTAATCAAGATTCATATTGCAAAACAAAGATTTAATAGGGGACACATAAATAACTTTTAGATCTTCATCTTGATTTTCATAGGAATTCGGTTTAGCAGCCATCTTATTAACTAAGGTGGCTTGCATATCCGAAATTTCAGCAGTCAGCTTTTCTAGACGAGCAATTTGGGATCTTATACCATCAAATTCCTTAGACATATCATCTAGCTCTTTATTCATATAACTCATAAAACTTTTTTGTTCCTTAAGCTCGTTTCTAAAGAAATTATTATGCTCAAATTGCAAAACCATAAACTTCCTAACGTTGGTTTCGATCTCCTCTAACCTTTTGAGGTGGAGATCACCAAATCTCGGTTGAGCCATCACGACAAACAAGCAATATAACACACGAGCAAACAAAAAGGCAAGCGGGTAAAAAGAGGCAAATAGAGAGGGAGGATAGAGAGAGAGAGGGCGAATAAAACGACAAAGGTGAAGTGGGGGAGAGGAAAACGAGAGGCAAATGGCAAATAATGTAATGCGAGAGATAGGGATTGTGATGGGTACTTGGTATGTTGACTTTTTGCGTAGACTCCCTAGCAACGGCGCCAGAAATCCTTCTTGCTATGTCTTGAGCTTGCATTGGTTTTCCCCGAAGAGGAAGGGATGATGCAGCAGAGTAGCGTAAGTATTTCCTTCAGTTTTTGAGAACCAAGGTATCAATCCAGTAGGAGGCCACACTCAAGTCCCTCGTACCTGCACAAAGCGATAGCTACTCGCAACCAACGCGATTAGGGGTTGTCAATCCCTTCACGGTCACTTACGAGAGTGAGATCTGTCAGATATAATATTTTTGGTATTTTTGGTATGAAGATGCAAAGTAAAAAGTAAAGGCGAAGTAAAAGCAAAGCAAGATTAAAGTGATGGAGATTGATATGATGAGAATAGACCCGGGGGCCATAGGTTTCACTAGTGGCTTCTCTCAAGAGCATAAGTATTCTACGGTGGGTGAACAAATTACTGTTGAGCAATTGACAGAATTGAGCATAGTTATGAGAATATCTAGGCATGATCATGTATATAGGCATCACGTCCGTGACAAGTAGATCGAAACGATTCTGCATCTACTACTATTACTCCACTCATCGACCGCTATCTAGCATGCATCTAGAGTATTAAGTTAAAAAACAGAGTAACGCCTTAAGCAAGATGACATGATGTAGAGAGATAAATTCATGCAATATGAAATAAACCCCATCTTGTTATCCTCGATGGCAATGATACAATACGTGCCTTGCTGCCCCTTCTGTCACTGGGTAAGGACACCGCAAGATCGAACCCAAAGCTAAGCACTTCTCCCATGGCAAGAACTACCAATTTAGTTGGCCAAACCAAACGGATAATTCGAAGAGACTTGCAAAGATAACCAATCATACATAAAAGAATTCAGAGAAGATTCAAATATTATTCATAGATAGACTTGATCATAAACCCACAATTCATCGGTCTCAACAAACACACCGCAAAAATAAGATTACATCGAATAGATCTCCAGAAGAGAGGGGGAGAACTTTGTATTGAGATTCAAAGAGAGAGAGAAGAAGCCATCTAGCTACTAACTATGGACCCGAAGGTCTAAGGTAAACTACTCACACTTCATCGGAGGGGCTAGGATGATGTAGAAGCCCTCCGTGATGACGGCCCTCTTCCGGCGGAGCTCCGGAACAGGCCCCAAGATGGGATCTCGTGGATACAGAAAGTTGCGGCGTTGGAATTAGGTTTTTGGCTCCTGTTCTGATCGTTTGGGGGTAAGTGTGTATATATAGGAGGAAGGAGTACGTCGGTGGAGCACCGAGGGGCCCACGAGGCAGGGGGCGCGCCCTAGGGGGGCGCCCCCACCCTCGTGACCTCCTCTTTGACCCCCTGGAGTAGGGCCGAAGTCTCCTGGATCACGTTCGGTGAGAAAATCATGTTCCCGAAGATTTCATTCCGTTTGGACTCCGTTTGATATTCTGTTTCTCCGAAACACTGAAATAGGCAAAAAAAAACAGCAATTCTGGGTTGGGCCTTCGGTTAATAGGTTAGTCCCAAAAATAATATAAAAGTGGAAAATAAAGCCCAATATAGTCCAAAACAATAGATAATATAGCATGGGGCAATCAAAAATTATAGATACGTTGGAGACGTATCAATGGGGCAACCTTGGAGTAGGAATGAAAATGGAGTGGAAAGTTTTCGTTTTTTCGGAGAAAAAATGAAAACGGAGAGAAACCAATGTTTCGTTTCGTTGGATCACACCATCGAGCAAAACCAACATTTAAATCACGTCTGTCACGTTCATGTCTCACCCTCCTCCACGGCTCCACCCCACACGGTCGCTCGGCATGTCACTCACTGCAAACCGAGTATACGATAACTTTCCTGCCTGCTTGTCGATGGATCACGCCATGGAGTACTAGCACTACTGGAAGAAATTGATGAGGAGGGGGAGGACAGCTAGCTGTAGCACGGACTCACAAGAACTTTTTACATGCATGTTGTGGCCGGCTATTGCGACCTTTGAACGCGGAGTAGTCGCGTGCACCGGGAAGCGGCACGGGTGACGCTCTCTCGGCCAGCGCGTCGCTTCAATGTCGGCGCCAGTGAGAGGTCACGTCCGCTTTGGCCGGGCATGAATGTGGCACTAACCGTTTCGGGCAGGAAGCACACACGGGTGATGAAGAGAGTTCGGGTTGGTCAGGAGCGGGCGTGGCAGCCGTTCGGACGCCCGCAAACAAGAGATGTTTTATGTTAATATTGCTGCGTATATAATTAACAACGTAAATAATGTGCCAGTTGGACAAATATGATTGGAGATTGAGATGGAATTTTACGTAAACACGGATATGCATGTCTATGTCTATGTGTGTGTGCGCGATGACTCTCGCGACCTAGAAGCGGGGGCGTGTTTTTGATCGAGTTTTCTTTCTTGGCACGTTAAAATAAATTGTCCGCCAGTTTTCATTTCTTTTTTCCGGGAATGCACGTATTCTATTTAAAACCACTGCTATGGAGAGTTTTTTTACTCCATTGTATATATAGCCTCTTGTTTGATAGGGTTTCTCGCGTCTCGCTCTCTCACCCTCTCCATATCTAAACAAGATGACAGTGTCCACTCTATCTCTTTCTTCACCGGTGGTCACAGATCCGGCTGAATCCCATCCACTGCGGGAGGTAAGGAGGTGCAGCGTTGACGTTGTCGCCGTCGGCGATGGAGGAAGCCAATGTGCACCGTCCTCTTGGAGCTGGCGCTAGCGTGGACGAAGGTCCTCCGCGCCCTTGTTCGCTGCCATCGTGTGGGTAGATCCCGCCTGCCTAAGCGACATCTCGCCCACCTGAGGTATAACTTCTTTTGGATTTCATGCTTCATTGTACTAGTCCAGCTCCCTAGGTCGCTGCATGTGGGTTTTCTTCTATGCCACTACTCCCCAGCTCCCCATGTACAGTAGCTAGGGTTCGTCGGCTGGTCCAATATCACCTATTTTTTACTATTATAGAGGAAATGCCACTCGCAAAGTTGTCCTGGTTTATGCCTCGGTGGAGGTATACATGTTGTTTCGACAAAAAGTACATGGTGGTTGTGCGGTCATTGTCCATATGCTCCTATTGTTGCTGCTAATCTAATATTACCACTAGTTAAATGAAGAAATGCTTTTTCTCGAGTATCCTGGTTTTGACGGACTAAGCTCCGGTGCCTTAACTGCACCTGCCTTTGGGTGTATGACAGGTGGGCCAGCCACCTGTTGTGCCCACCTATCATACATCCAAAGGTAGGTGCAGTAAGGCACTGAAGCGACGTTTGTTTAGTTCCCATCAAGATAATCATGATGCTTCTGTTTGTTGGTGTACTTTTCATTAATTCTTATTGACAATTGAGATGTCGCCGTTAATCTTGTACCACTGCCAAAACAAAATAACAACACTATATCCCTTTTTATATTTTTGCAAACAGCGATGCTTATCTCCATACCCGGGCATGTCTTCCTTAATTTTAGTGGAACTGCACAAAATTGGATGGCCATTGTTTTTCCGCCTCACTGTCCTCTGCCACGTGGTTCTTCCTTCCTTGAGCTTGATTACCGAGAAGAAACAAACCACAGTGAGGATTTGTCGAACTTCATTGGTGCCTCACCCAAACTTAATGCCAAATGGATGATGCATCACCACGATGACCTATCGATGGTCATGGTTGCACCTCATAGTTGCATCGGCTGGTGAAGCTGGTCGCTTTTCAATGAAAAACAAGCTGTCTTCCATCAATGCTCTTTGCTTGTTACCCACAAAGATGATATCCTTCATCAGTTCACCTTGGTCGCGTTGGAGACGTAGTCGTATTTCACGTCGGTGCAATTTTATCACACAATTGGCTATGAACCAAATGTTTCCTCGAAGAAGGATCAACGTTGGTACTAAGAGCATAAGTTTTGTATTGGTTTCTAAGCCTTCTCACAACTTTGTGTTCAGCTCCCCTGTTTCCTCGAAGAAGGATCAACATTGGTACTAAGAGCATAAGTTTTGTATTGATTTCTAAGCCTTCTCACAACTTTGTGTTCAGCTCCCCTGTAATTTTATTTGTCCAGCTATTAACTAAATATGTGGTCATACTTTGATTAAAAAATGGTGTGGACTAAAAATGCGGATGGACGTAGTAGCCCTCCATTTTTATTTACTCTGCATATTAGATTTGACTGAAGTAAAACTTTGTAAAGTTTGACCAAGTTTAGGCTGAACACAACAAACCATAATTATTGAGAGAGGGCAAACTGTACATACTCTCAAACCTTTCCGATAATTGAAATTAAAATTCTTTATTTGTACACTCTCTCACACGTTTCCGATAATTTGGTGCATGTGTGGTTGTTCACTTAACGTAGGGTAGTGTACCGCACATGAAGGACAGGAAGTGCGACCAGGACGTGTTGATCGTTAGTTCATCGTAAATAGTTTTCTTCACTGGTACGTTAAATAAAGAGTTATGTTTCGTACTTACACAATTTAAAATGATTTTTATGGAGAGAAATAGAAAACCACTCAACTATATATTAGTAGTATACACGAGTACTATATAAGTACTCCCTCCGTTCCTAAATGTAAGTCTTTTTGAAGATTCCGCTACAAACTACATATGGATGTATATGGACATATTTTAGAGTCTAGATTCACTCATTTTGCTCCGTATGTAGTCCATAGTGGAATCTCTACAAAGACATGTATTTAGGAACGGAGGGAGTACTATATAAGTTGGAGCCTCAGCGCTTGTTCGCTAGGGTTTGCACTCTCCACACTCTCGCCGCACTACACACACACACACACACACACACACACACACACATATATATATATATATATATATATATACATACATGCTGGAGGCTCAGCATTCCTTTGCTAGAGTTTGCTAAATTCATAGTCTCTCACCCTCTTCACTAGATCTAAACTAGACTGCGTTGGCCTCTATCTCTCTCTCCCCCCTCACAACTGGTGAAGGAGTCGTCCGGATCCCGTCGCACCGGGAAGGGGAGGAGGTGCAGCATTCACTCTATCGCCTTCGGCGAGGGAGGCAATCCACTGCCGGCTACGTTGTTCTCTTTCACCCAGCGCCTGTGCGGGAGGGCCACCGACCCCTTCTTCCTCGCTACCATACATAGTGTGGGCAAATCCGGCCTCCCGCTGCACGCCTAGCCACATCTAGACGACCCTAAGGTATAACTTTCTTTGAACCCATCATTGCTCTAGCTGCATGCGGATCTTTTTTGATTCTGTAGTCGAATCTAGGTCTTGGTTCAAAGAGGAAAGAAGGGTGCGGTGGGGTGGAGCATGAATCTAGGACGTGGTTCAGTGAGGAAAGGAGGGAGGGAAAGTAGTATAGACTGGCTATCCAGCCGCTTTGTTGGTCGAAAAGGGAAAAAGGGGTAACCCAGTACGCACATTTGTAAGCAACCGATTTCTTTGTTGAAAAAGGAACTGGGGGTCGGGTAGTTTGTGCAGGACTAGATTTGCTGCCCTCACATAGGAAAAAAGGTTCAAAGAGAACAAATATGGGACCAAGGCGGGTATGCTGCTTGCCAACATACTCTGCATCACCCATTTATACGTGTGGACGCATGATGTCTACTACACAACCTTCTTCTTGTAGATGTTGTCGGGCCTCCAAGTGCAGAGGTTTGTAGGACAGTAGCAAATTTCCCTCAAGTGGATGACCTAAGGTTTATCAACCTGTGGGAGGCGTAGGATGAAGATGGTCTATCTCAAGCAACCCTGCAACCAAATAACAAAGAGTCTCTTGTGTCCCCAACACACCCAATACAATGGTAAATTGTATAGGTGCACTAGTTCGGCGAAGAGATGGTGATATGGATAGTAGATAAAGGTATTTGTAATCTGAAATAATAAAAACAGCAAGGTAGCAAGTGATAAAAGTGAGCGTAAACGGTATTGCAATGTGTGGAAATAAGGGCTAGGGTTCATACTTTCACTAGTGTAAGTTCCCTCAACAATGATATCATAATTGGATCACATAACTATCCCTCAACATGCAACAAAGAGTCACTCCAAAGTCACTAATAGCGGAGGACGAATGAAGAGATTATGGTAGGGTACGAAACCACCTCCAAGTTATTCTTTCCAATAAATCCATTGGGCTATTCCTATAAGTGTCACAAACAGCCCTAGAGTTCGTACTAGAATAACACCTTAAGATAAAAATCAACCAAAACCCTAATGTCACCTAGATACTCCAATGTCACCTCAAGTATCCGTGGGCATGATTATACGATATGCATCACACAATCTCAGATTCATCTATTCAACCAACACATAGGACCCCAAAGAGTGCCCCAAAGTTCCGGAGAATCACGATGAAAACGTGTGCCAACCCCTATGCATAGGTTCCCAATGTCACGAAACCCGCAAGTTGGTCACCAAAAAATACATCAAGTGGCACGTGGTATCCCATTGTCACCACAGATATCCACGGCAAGACATACATCAAGTGTTCTCAAATCTTTAAAGACTCAATCCAATAAGATTACTTCAAAGGGGAAACTCAATTCATTAGAAGAGAGTAGAGGGGGGAAGAAACATAAGATCCAACTATAATAGCAAAGCTTGCGATACATCAAGATCGTGCCAAATCAAGAACACGAGAGAGAGAGAGAGAGAGAGAGAGAGAGAGAGAGAGAGAGATCAAACACATAGCTACTGGTACATACCCTCAGCCCCGAGGGAGAACTACTCCCTCCTCGTCATGGAGAGCACCGGGATGATGAAGATGGCCACCGGAGAGGGATTGCCCCCTCTGGCAGGGTGCCGGAATAGGGTCCCGATTGACTTTTGGTGGCTACGGAGGCTTCTGGCGGCGGAACTCCCGATCTATGTTGCGTTCTGGAAGTTTTAGGGTACGTGGATATATATGGGTGCAGGGAGGACGCCGGAGGAGCCACGGGGGTCCCACGAGATAGGGGGCGTGCCCTAGGGGGGCGCCCCCACCCTCGTGAGCACCTCGTGTCTCCCCTGACATGGGGTCCAAGTTCATCAGGTGTGTTTCCTTCCAAAAATAACTTCTCCAGTTGATTTCATTCCATTTCGACTCCGTCTGATATTCCTTTTCTTCAAAACACTAAAATAGGCATAAAACAGCAAATCTGGGCTGGGCCTCTGGTTAATAGGTTAGTCCCAAAAGTAATATAAAAGTGGATAATAAAGCCCAATATTTCCCAAAACAGTAGATAACATAGCATGGAGCAATCAAAAATCATAGATACGTTGGATACGTATCAAGCATCCCCAAGCTTATTTCCTGCTCGTCCTCGAGTAGGTAAATGATAAAAACAGAATTTTTGATGCGGAGTGCTACTTGGTATAATTTTAATGTAATTCTTCTTAATTGTGGCATGAATAATCAGATCCATAAGATTCAAGACAAAAGCTTAATATTGACATAGAAACAATAATACTTCAAGCATACTAACAAAGCAATCATGTCTTCTCAAAATAACATGGCCGAAGAAAGCTATTCCTACAAAATCATATAGTCTGGCTATGCTCCATCTTCACCACACAAAGTATTTAAATCATGCACAACCCCAATGACAAGCCAAGCAATTGTTTCATACTTTTGATGTTCTCAAACTTTTTCAATCTTCACGCAATACATGAGCATGAGCCATGGACATAGCACTATAGGTGGAATATAATGGTGGTTGTGGAGAAGACAAAAAGGGAGAAGATGGTATCACATCGACTAGGCGTATCAACGGGCTATGGAGATGCCCATCAATAGATATCAATGTGAGTGAGTAGGGATTGCCATGCAACGGATGCACTAGAGCTATAAGTATATGAAAGCTCAACAAAAGAAACTAGTGGGTGTGCATCCAACTTGCTTGCTCACGAAGACCTAGGGCATTTTGAGGAAGCCCATCATTGGAATATACAAGCCAAGTTCTATAATGAAATATTCCCACTAGTATATGAAAGTGACAACATAGGAGACTCTCTATCATGAAGATCATGGTGCTACTTTGAAGCACAAGTGTGGAAAAAGGATAGTAGCATTGTCCCTTTTTTTTATTTGGCCTTTTTTGGCCCTTTTTTTATTTGGCCTTTCCTTTTTTTATTTGGCCCATTTTTTATTTGTCCTTTCCTTTTTTTATTTGGTCTTTCTTTTTTTTTGGGACAATGCTCTATTGAATGATGATCATCACACTTCTATTTATTTACAACTCGATGATACAAGTCGATGCTAGAACAAAGATGACTCTATATGAATGCCTCCGGCGGTGTACCGGGATATGCAATGAATCAAGAGTGACATGTATGAAAGAATTATGAACGGTGGCTTTGCCACAAATACTATGTCAACTACATGATCATGCTAGCAATATGACAATGATGAATGTGTCATGATAAACTAGATGGTGGAAAGTTGCATGGCAATATATCTCAGAATGGCTATGGAAATGCCATAATAGGTAGGTATGGTGGCTGTTTTGAGGAAGGTATATGGTAGGTCTATGATACCGGCGAAAGTTGCGCGGTATTAGAGAGGCTAGCAAGGGTGGAAGGGTGGGAGTGCGTATAATACATGGACTCAACATTAGTCATAAAGAACTCATATACTTATTGCAAAAATCTATTAGTTATCGAAACAAAGTACTACGCGCATGCTCCTAGGGGGATAGATTGGTAGGAAAACACCATCGCTCGTCCCCGACCGCCACTCATAAGGAAGGCAATCAATAAATAAATCATGCTCCAACTTCACCACATAACGGTTCACCATACGTGCATGCTACGGGAATCACAAGCTTCAACACAAGTATTAATCTACAACTAATCAACTAGCATGACTCTAATATCACCATCTCCATATCTCAAAACAATTATCAAGTATCAAACTTCTCATAGTATTCAACACACTCATAAGAGAATTTTATTATTCTTGAATACCTAGCATATTAGGATTTTAAGCAAATTACCATGCTATTAAGACTCCCAAAATAATCTAAGTGAAGCATGAGAGTTCATCTATTTATTCAAAATAAAACTACCACCATGCTCTAAAAGATATAAGTGAAGCACTAGAGCAAATGACAAACTACTCCGAAAGATATAAGTGAAGATCAGTGAGTAGTTGAATAGTTATGCAACTATGTGAAGACTCTCTAACATTTAATAATTTCAGATCTTGGTATTTTATTCAAAAATCAAGCAAAACTAAAGAAAATGACATCTAAGAATAGCAAACATCATGTGAAGAAGCAAAGACTTAGGATCAACCGATACTAACCGATAATTCTTCAAGAAGAAAGGTGGGATGCCAACCGGGGCATCCCCAATCTTAGATGCTTGAGACTTCTTGAAATATTTATCTTGGGATGCCTTGGGCATCCCCAAGATTGAGCTTTTGTGTCTCCTTAATTCCTCTGATATCACGGTCTCCCTAAATCTCAAAAGCTTCATCCACACAAAACTCAACAAGGACTCGTGAGATAAGTTAGTATAAACCATTGCAAAAACCTTATCATACTCTACTGTAGCAAATCACTAAAATTATTATTCAACATTGAATACTAAATGCCTATGCATATTTAATGGTCCTATCCTCAAATAGAATCATTAAAGAAGCAAACATATGCAAACAATGCAAACACAACAGCAATCTGCCTAAACAGGATAGTCTGTAAAGAAGGCTGAAACATCCATACTTCCCTAACTCCAAAAATTATGAAATAAAATTCCCACTGTAGTAAATTTATCAGAGCTTAATATTCAAAAGGTTTCAACATTTTATCACATTCTCAATTTTCTAGGGAATTATTGCAACAGCGGTAAACTTTCTGTTTTCAAACAGCAACATGTATACTTGTAACATAGGCGTAGTAAAGGCTATCAATGCCACTTTTATTGAAATAAAAGATGCAAAACATTTTTATAAATAACAGAAAGCAAATTATTGACAAAATAAATTGATGCTCCAAGCAAAACACATATCATGTGGCGAATAAAAATATAGCTCCAAGTAAAGTTACCGATGAACGAAGACGAAAGAGGGGATGCCTTCCGGGGCATCCCCAAGCTTAGGCTCTTGTCTATCCTTGAATATTACCTTGGGGTGCCTTGGGCATCCCCAAGCTTAGGATCTTTACACTCCTTATTCCATAGTCCATCTAATCCTTACCCAAAACTTGAAAACTTCACAACACAAAATTTAAAGTAGAAAACTCGTAAGCTCCGTTAGTATAAGAAAATAAATCACCACTTCAAGGTACTGTAATGAACTCATTCTTTATTTATATTGGTGTTAAACCTACTGTATTCCAACTTATCTATGGTTTATAAACTATTTTACTAGCCATAGATTCATCAAAATAAGTAAACAACACATGAAAAACAGAATCTGTCAAAAACAGAACAGTCTAGTAATCTGGATCAAGCGTATACTTCTGGAACTCATAAATATCTCAAATAAATTTCTGCACCTGAGGAATCTATATATTAATCATCTGAAAAAATAATTAACTAAATATCACTCTCCAAATAAAAATGGCAGCAATTCTCATGAGCGCTAAAGTTTCTGTTTTTTACAGCATGATCAACAAGACTTCCCCCAAGTCTTCCCAAAGGTTCTACTTGGCACAAACACTAATTAAAAGCATAAAAACACATCTAAACAGAGGCTAGATGAATTATTTATTACTAAACAGTAACAAAAAGCAAGGAACAAAAATAAAATTGGGTTGCCTCCCAACAAGCGCTATCGTTTAATGCCCCTAGCTAGGCATGATCATTTCAATGATGCTCACATAAAAGATAAGAATTGAAACATAAAGAGAGCATCATGAAGAATATGAATATAATATTTAAGTCTAACATACTTACTATGCATAGGGATTTTGTGAGCAAACAAATTGTGGGAATAAGAATCAACTTGTATAGGAAGGTAAAACAAGCATAACTTCCAAATTTTAAGCACATAGAGAGGAAACTTGATATTATTGCAATTCCTACAAGCATATGTTCCTCCCTCATAATAATTTTAAGTAGCATCATGAATGAATTCAAAAATATAACCAGCACTAAATCATTCTTTTCATGATCTACAAGCATAGAAAATTTAATACTCTCCACACAAGCAAGATTCTTCTCATGAATAATAGTGGGAGTATCATAAGAGACTCGAATACTATAAATTGCTTCCATATTAAATGAGTAATGTTCAGAGAAGGGGTAATCATAATCATGACAAGTTTTATAAATATAATCACTACTTTTTATAGCATAAGTATCATCACAATAATCATCATAAGTACGAGGCATGCTATCATCATTATAAACTTGCATATCAAAAGTTGGGAGACTAAAAATATCATCTTCATTAATCATAGCTTCCCCAAGCTTGGGACAAACATTAATTACAACAAATATATTCTCAAATATGTCATCCTCATCAAACATAGCTTCCCCAATCTTGGGCCTTTTCATATCATAAGCATAATCACTCTCATCATTAATAGTATAGATAGCACCGATAGTATAGCAATTATTATATTTTTCCAAGCAAGTGCCAAAAAGATTTTCAAGATCATAAGAAGTATCATTATCTTCCCAATCATAATCATCACAACAAGCAATAGGCATAACGAGATCATCATAAAGTGTATCATCTTCATTTTCATGAGGCACAACAATAATAGGAACAACTTTATTTGGGAGAGATATCTTTTTCTTTTCTTCTTCTTCACCAATTCACGTGTGGGTTCAATCCTCCTTTTGGAGCTCCTTATTAATGAGATTGGTTAAATAGGAGGCTCCTCCTCGTTACCTGATTCATCATAAGAAATAATAGGAGGGTATTGGGAAGTCTCTTCCCTTTCATTAGTATTCTCTTCATCTTCTTTTTATTTTCTTTCTTTATGTAGTTGGCAATATAAGGATTTTCAATGCAATTCACCGCACAATACATATAAATATTTTCTAGATCAAAATGAAGAACTTTATCAAGATTAAACTTTGGAATACCCTCAGTTATACGTTTCATTTCTTCATAACCCAAAAGAAGGCTAAGCTCTTTATGATGCTCAAGGGTAATCAAATTATCACAATGTTTGGACACAACTTGATCATGAAACAAATAGCATTGGAGCTTTAAATGACCATGTTCATTGCAAAGTTCACAAGGGGCACGAAAAATATTGAATTTTTCAGCACATTCATCTAGCTCTTCTTGCAACAATTTGGTTTCTAAGTACTTATGCCTCTTGCAATATCTACCTTCCCTATTTGGTGTGTACTTGCAAACCCAGTCTACTCCACAAAAAATGACATGTTTATAGGAGGCATTTTCATCATAACTAGTGCAATCATCATTAACATCATGGACATTCAAAGAATTCGTACTAACAACAATGAAATCATGCTCATCATTCAAATATTTAGTGCCAAACATTTTATAGATTTCTTCTTCTAGCACTTGAGCACAATTATCCTTTCCATCATACTCATGAAAGATATTAAAAAGATGAAGCGTATGAGATAAACTCAATTCCATTTTTTTAGTTTTCTTTTATAAACTAAACTAGTGATGAAACAAGAAACTAAAAGACTCGATTGCAAGATCTAAAGATATACCTTCAAGCACTCACCTCCCCGGCAGCGGCGCCAGAAAAGAGCTTGATGTCTACTACACAACCTTCTTCTTGTAGACGTTGTTGGGCCTCCAAGTGCAGAGGTTTGTAGGACAGTAGCAAATTTCCCTCAAGTGGATGACCTAAGGTTTATCAATCCGTAGGAGGCGTAGGATGAAGATGGTCTCTCTCAAGCAACCCTCCAACGAAATAACAAAGAGTCTCTTGTGTCCCCAACACACCCAATACAATGGTAAATTGTATAGGTGTACTAGTTCGGCGAAGAGATGGTGATACAAGCGGTATATGGATAGTAGATAAAGGTATTTGTAATCTGAAATAATAAAAACAGCAAGGTAGCAAGTGATAAAAGTGAGCGTAAACGGTATTGCAATGTGTGGAAATAAGGCCTAGGGTTCATACTTTCACTAGTGTAAGTTCCCTCAACCATAACTATCCGTCAACATGCAACAAAGAGTCACTCCAAAGTCACTAATAGCGGAGAACGAACGAAGAGATTATCGTAGGGTACGAAACCACCTCAAAGTTATTCTTTCCAATCAATCCGTTGGGCTATTCCTATAAGTGTCACAAACAACCCTAGAGTTCGTACTAGAATAACACCTTAAGATAAAAATCAACCAAAACCCTAATGTCACCTAGATACTCCAATGTCACCTCAAGTATTCGTGGGCATGATTATACGATATGCATCACACAATCTCAGATTCATCTATTCAACCAACACATAGGACCCCAAAGAGTGCCCCAAAGTTCTACCGGAGAATCACGACGAAAACGTGTGCCAACCCCTATGCATAGGTTCCCAATGTCATGAAACCCGCAAGTTGGTCACCAAAACATACATCAAGTGGCACGTGGTATCCCATTGTCACCACAGATATCCACGGCAAGACATACATCAAGTGTTCTCAAATCTTTAAAGACTCAATCTGATAAGATTACTTCAAAGGAAAAACTCAATTCATTGCAAGAGAGTAGAGGGGGGAAGAAACATAAGATCCAACTATAATAGCAAAGCTCACGATACATCAAGATCGTGCCAAATCAAGAACACGAGAGCGAGAGAGAGAGAGAGATCAAACACATAGCTACTGGTACATACCCTCAGCCCCGAGGGAGAACTACTCCCTCCTCGTCATGGAGAGCACCGGGATGATGAAGATGGCCACCGGAGAGGGATTACCCCCTCCGGCAGGGTGCCGGAACAGGGTCCCAATTGACTTTTTGTGGCTACGGAGGCTTCTGGCGGCAGAATTCCCGATCTATGTTGTGTTCTGAAAGTTTTAGGGTACATGGATATATATGGGTGCAGGGAGGACGTCGGAGGAGCCACGGGGGTCCCATGAGACAGGGGGCGCGCCCTAGGGGGACCGCGCCCCCCAACCTCGTGAGCACCTCGTGTCTCCCCTGATGTGGGGTCCAAGTCCATCAGGTGTGTTTCCTTCCAAAAATAACTTCTCCAGTTGATTCCGTTCCGTTTCGACTCCGTCTGATATTCCTTTTCCTCAAAACACTGAAATAGGCATAAAACAACAAACCTGGGTTGGGCCTCCGGTTAATAGGTTAGTCCCAAAAGTAATATAAAAGTGGATAATAAAGCCCAATATTGCCCAAAACAGTAGATAATATAGCATGGAGCAATCAAAAATTATAGATACGTTGGAGACGTATCAACACACGTGATGCTGGCATGTCCCATGTCCCATACAACTATTTTGCTATTGTTAATCTAAGAATGCTGCTGGAAAATTGAAGCAATGCCACTGTTAAAAGTAAATTACATTTTTAACGAATGTTGTTTTAAGAGAATGTCTCTGTTAATATGAATCAATGCAACTATTTTAGAAATGCTATTGTCCTACTTTGTTTTCCATCAAGATAATTTAGATGCTTCTTTTTGTCGTCGTATGTTTCATCCTTCTTTATTGGCCAGTAATTATTTCCTTTTTTCCCTCTGTTAAAATAGGGATATCTATTCAACTTGTTGCCATAGAGAACTTAAATGTCACACCGGCGACTTTGCCTGATTTCAGTGCAACTGCACAAAACGAGATTGGATTTCCTATTCGTGTTGGCAGATTCATACGTGATCTTGTCTGTGTCATGAAAGGTTGGTACCTGCCTTCATCCACATGATCGTGTAGTGTGCTTTGACATGCTGTGCTACTTGTATTGGTACTATTTTAAATAAATGTTGAATTAAAGCTATTGAACTGCTGTCTTTTCCCATTAAGTAGTGAACAAAAATGGGACCAACCCAGACATGATGCTTGTTGCTTTGTTACAATAAACTCTGCATCATCCCCTTTATAAGTAGATGGAAGCACGTAGTGTTGTTGCGCCCACTCTCCCCTAGAACTGTTTATGCTTTTTGTTAATCTAATGCCACTGGTAAAATTAAGCAATGCCACTCTCATAATTAACTACCGAATCTGTAACACCCCGGATGTAACTTTCCATATTTGTAACTCCGACTCTTGGCATTTTCGTCTACGTGATATGATATTTCCTTCGTGGTTGGGTTTTTGTCTTCAGTTTGCATTTTGTTCATGTCATGCATTTCATATCATGTCATCATGTGCATCTCATTTGCATTCATGTTCGTCTCATGCATCCAATAATTTTCCTGTTGTCCGTTTCGCAATCTGACACTGCCACATGCATCCATTGCATCCCTCTAATCTTGTTTCGTGAGCGGGAGAAAAACGTTCTCGGAATGGGTCGAGATTTGTCGAGTGGCCTTGGTACATCACCGGTAGGCCGGCTGTCAAATTTTGTTCCATTTGGAGGTCGTTTGATGCCCCAACGGTTATTCGGATAACCGTAAAAGCCTCTCTCTTGTTGCAGCCCAACAACCCTCCAAAGCACCCCGCTAACCCATCTAAACCCACTCCATGCTCTCCGACATTGGATAATGATCGTATGGGTGAAAACCGCACCTCATTTGGACACTCCTAACTCCCTCTACCTATATAAACACCTCTCACCACCGAAATTCGAGGATGAAACCCTAGTCTACCACCTCCTTCGCGCCCCCGGACAAAAATCCCGCCGCCGGACATGTCCGCCGCTCCCCTCCACGTCGCCCGGGGCAATCTCGTGATGCCACGTCACCTCCGCCGCCGCTGCTAGCCAACCAGGTGCCGCCACCTCACCCCGCTGGCTCCCCTCCACCGCGCCAGGCCCACCGGGCCCGGATCGGGCCCGCGGGGCCAATCCCGCCGCCTCCTGCGGGCGCTCGAGCCCCAGCCCGTGCCACGCTGGCGCCCCGCTCCGCCGCCCCACATCTTCTCACCGGCCCCCCCGCCGCTCACCGCAGGCCACTGCGCCGGCGCGCGGCCTCGCCCCGCGCCGCCATGAGCACTCCCTCGCGAGCCCGCGCTGCCCCTCGGTGTCTCCGCCAACTCCGGCCGGAGAAGGGGGCTCCGGCCATAGATCCGGCGACCCCGAGCTCCGGCGCCCTCTCCTCCATCGCCGGTGCAACTCCGGCCTCCTCCCCGCATCTCCGGCACCAAGTCCGGAGACTCCCCGTCGAACCTCGAGATCCGTGCCGCGGGAACCCTAGATCCACTGTGGTATAAATTCTGTGAAATCCCGATTTTCTAACATTTTGGGTCCCTCTTTAGCATGCCATATCTCCATGCTCGGTGCTCCGAATCATGCATATGATATGTAGAAATGTTCGCCTCGTGATGCTCTTCATGTTAGTGGCATTTGCATGCATGTTACTGTCCATATGATGCCATTATCATCGTTGGACGAGTGCTATATGATGTTGGTTGCTGGAAGTTAACAAAACTTGATGATTTGTCATTTTCGTTGCATTTTGTTCGTGCATCCTATGAGCCTGATGTCTACATGGTTTATGAGATCCATCATGCCATCTTTACATGGGTGCAAGTCTTGTATTTTTGTGATCTATGTGGTGACTAGAACAAGCATGCAAAGTAGGCTTCCTAATGTTGCTGCTTTCAGACACTTAGTGATTTTGATGTCCATTTCGTGTTATGTTTTGATGCCATGTAAACTTGTTGCTACCATGAGATCCATGCATATTTTGAGATAGTTCAGTAATCATGTTTTGTAGATGTGGTATTGCTTTATCCATTCATGCCTCTGGTTGCAATTATGGAGTAATCTAGCATGTTGTTTCCTTGCTCTACTTTTGCTAAATATTGTTCCTGGCAGATTGTTAACATGATATTCAATATTGCCATGTGTTTTGCTAGTGATGCATGTACCCTATGGACTTGATCTTCCCATGCCTAGCTTATTGAACATGTCTACTTCATGTTGGTTACCTTGTTATGCCATCAAATGCTTTGTGGTGAGTGAACTGAGATTGCAAAGTTGCTATCATGGATTCATCCTTGCCATGCTCTATTTTTCTACTGTCTGAAACTGTTCATATAACTTGCCATGTGTGCATGGGTTCCACATCATTTTCCATGCCTCTTGGGATAAAGTTCAGTAAGGGAGTTGTGTTCTATGTCTTTAATACTAGCATGCCATGCCTTTTTTTTGCCATGTTATGTTCCTATAGCATGTTGTTAGGAAGCTCTAAACATTGCTTCGAGATATTGTTTTGACATGTTTAGTATTTTCTCTAAGTCTGCGAAGCTGATATCATTTGCATTTGTTCCATGCTATTTTGAGCTTGTTCTAGTGAGAACTAGCAGGAGCTCAGTGTTCATGATTTGTAGGGATTCATGTGTACTTTATGGTCATATGCTTCTTGCCATGTTGGAGTGTTGTAGCATAGTTTCTTGTTGCATTCTAAGTGCTATGATGTTGTTAATCGCAGATTTGCATCATTCTTGTATTGCTTGTCATTTGCAAACCGTGCATCCGTTTTCGGCGATCCTTATATCGATTTCGAATGAAATCACCTCATCTTTCCAGTAGCATACTTGTTTTGACAAGTTGATACCTCGTTCATTATTTTCCTTCCGGAGTACCCATATGCATTGCACATCATACCTTACATTCCATGTCTTGTCTTGCATCATGTTGCTTGTGCATTGCACCATGATTGATTGTTGTTTCATTACTTTTGTTCTCGCTTTGGGTAGAGCTGGGAGACAAGTACGTGAACGAGGAACCTGTTGAGTATGCTAATGAGGAGAAACTTTTGACAACTCTGAGAACATTGCAGGCAAGATGACCATTACCCTTGATATCACTTCTATCTTTGCTTGCTAGTTGTTCATTCTATTGCTATGTCGGGCTACCTACCACTTGTTATATCATGCCTCCCATATTGCCATGTCAAGCCTCTAACCCACCTTCCTAGCAAACTGTTGTTTGGCTAGGTTACCACTTTTGCTCAGCCCCTCTTATAGCGTTGCTAGTTGCAGGTTCCATGCAGGTTGTTCCATGTTGGAACATGGATATGTTGGGATATCATATTATTGTAACATCCCAAATTTTCAATTTGGAATGTTATACATTAGATCATCATGCATATCATATTTTATTCTGCTTTTGGTTTTGATCCTAGAAAATCCTAAGCAACTCAAGGACCCACGGAGAGAGCTGGGATTTTGTTATTTACATATTTGAGTTTTCTCAAATTTTGTAAACATGATCATTTGGTTTTATTTATTTTATCATCAATTATTTCTATTACAAAAATATGAGAGAGGGAATAAAATGAATTTCCCAAAATATAGAAATATTGAGGATTTAATAAAAAAATCAAAAAGATTTATTTCGGAGTTTTTTTGGTATTTTTTTATTGAATTTAGGAAAAATACGCGTTTTTCAAAGTTGTATTTTGGGGCCAAATAAATGTTCATTTTATCGGGCTTGATTTTAGAAACCCGGGAAAATTTATTTCATGTTTTTTGGAGTCCATTTAGTATTTCTTTTTATTTTTCTTCCGAGCGTAATTTAAAAAAAACGAAACCGACTATGGGCCGTACCCGAGCGGGACTCCGCCCGGGGGCGCCTTTAAATAGCAAGGCACCCGGCGCCCAGCCCATAACCGCGCCCGCGCCCGAAACCCTAGCCCGCCGCCGCCGCCGCCGGACCCGCCGCCGACTCGCCGGAGTTGCACGCCGCCCGAGGTTCGCCGCCGCCTCGACTTCCGTGCTGTTTTTTTTAAATATTTATTTTCTTTTTCATCGGTTTTATTTTTGAATTTTTTTATTTTAATATTATTTTAATTATTTTAACTATTTTCGGATTAGGTTAATTAATGATTAATCTGTTCGTCGTTTTTCTTTTTCGTCGGATTTTCCCGGTTATTTTCTGATCACGATTTCTGATCCGATTTTTGTTTTAGTATAACTTTTCGCTCGTTTATCGGAATCAGGCGATTCAAGCGCCTGGAGTTTCGTCTCGAAACCCTCCGAATATCAACTTAAACAAGTTTTTGCTACTGTAAAATTTGACTTAGATCCAGATTACTAGAACGAAGTTGATTTCTTTCGCCGTTTGATTTCTTTTGCTACGTTCGATTTGATTCTTTTTGCAAACCAGGGTTCTTAAGTTGAACTTTCTGGTTAGATCTTCTATTTGAGTTTTACCTGTGCATTATATGAGTACTTATTGTATGCTTGTTTGTTTGTCTGCGATAGAATACCCGGAGTGCGCCGCCTCTTACTTTGAATCTCTAGGTTTCGCGGATCATCAACAAGGCAAGTAACACTTTGATCATACCTTTTTTTCTACAACCCAGTTTTATTGCATTAGATCAATCCTCACACATTGCATGATTAGGATCTAATTAAATTGTGGGATGGGAAGTAGATGAGGTAGTACCTATTACCTGTTTATATCAAACCTTTGGGAGTTATTTCTACGTTTGCTTATTATGCCATGCTATGCTAGTAGACGTGGATTGGGTGAGTGATATCCATGACAGATGTGAGATTGTTAATTAATGGTTTATCTAAGGTGGCAACCTAAACACACATCTGGGTGGATTGAGGCACCTGGGTATTCCAGGACTTGCATGTTTTTCTTTTGGACCGCCACCCAGGCTCAAAGGGATCATGAGATTATTCATACTAGAAACTTCCGTGTGCAGCCACAAGCCATTATGGGCTCTGGCATAGTTGATTAAGTCGTGCGAACTCTTACAGGGTAGACTAGCAGATGTAGGGGAAAGTAGGTGTACCGGTCTATCCATCGTAAGGTGCTAGCATTTCTGAAAGACCGTGTCTCGGTCATCCGTTTCTCAAACACCATGTAGTGCGATAAATCCAACAGAGGCGATCGAGTCTTGTGGGGAAAAGTGCGCAAACCTCTGCAGAGTGTAATAAACTAATCATTGTTAGCCGTGTCTCCGGTTATGGACATCTTGAGTATCTAGTACCTGGATTATCATGTGAATCTCAACATGTTACTCTAAAGTTAATTTTGTTGGGTTTGTTAAATGATGATGCTTAATTGGGATTGAGAATGCTGTCAACCATTCTCAATGTTTAACAACCACCATGATAGTAATTAAATTTATTCCTTTGAAGTAGGGAAAAATTGGCTTTACGCAAAAACTATAACCATAGAGCTTTCCACCAGCCAAATATGCATATAGTATAGTTGTTTCATTCCATTACTCCCTATGTGTTACCTTGCCAGCATATTCCATGTGCTGACCCATTCTCGGGCTGCAACGTTAATGTTGCAGACTTTTTAGACGACGAATAAGGAGTTTTTAGGTCGTGGTTCTATACTCAGTGATGCCGTTGGAGTTGATGGACTCATTTATCTTCCAAGCCTTCCGTTGTTATCATTATTAGATGGCCTTAAGCCATATTTATTGTAATAAGTTCTCTTTTGAGACACTCGATGTAATAAGTGTGTGATTGCTATTCTGCTATAAATCCTTCGAGTACTGTGTGGTGTCAGCATTACTGATCCAGGGATGACACCAGAGCACAGAGATCAGACTGTTTGAGGTCTGGTCGCTACAATTATCTCTTATTTAATTTAATGCATCTATATACTTGGTAAAGGGTGGAAGGCTCGGCCTTATGCCTGGTGTTTTGTTCCACTCTTGCCGCCTTAGTTTCCGTCATACCGGTGTTATGTTCCTTGATTTTGCGTTCCTTACGCAGTTGGGGTTATGGGACCCCCTTGACAGTTCGCCTTGAACAAAACTCCTCCAACAAGGCCCAACCTTGGTTTTACATTTGCCTAAACCTAAGGCTTTCCCTTGGGTTCTGCATACCCGAGGGTCATCTTTATTTTAACCCCCCGGGCCAGTGCTCCTCTGAGTGTTGGTCCAACCTAGAGCCACTTGTGGTGCCACCCCTTCACCCGGGGTCTTTGGCTGTCGTACATAGTGTTCATCCGGTGTGCCCTGAGAACGAGATATGTGCATCTCCTATCGGGATTTCTCAGCACAGTCGGGCGGTCTTGCTGGTCTTGTTTTGCCATTGTCGAAATATCTTATAAGCGGGATTCTGATAACCCACAAGTATAGGGGATCGCAACAGTTTTCGATAAGTAAGAGTGTCGAACCCAACGAGGAGCTAAAGGTAGAACAAACATTCCCTCAAGTTCTATCGACCACCGATACAACTCTACGCATGCTTGACGTTCGCTTTACCTAGAACAAGTATGAAACTAGAAGTACTTTGTAGGTGTTGTTGGATAGGTTTGCAAGATAATAAAGAGTAAGTAAATAAAAAGTAGGGACTGTTTAGATAAAGAAACAATAAAGTAAATATAGCGAGTGTGGAAAAGTGGTGGTAGGAGTTGCGAAATTGCCCCTAAGCAATTGACTACTTTACTAGACCGATAGCAAGTATTATGTGGGAGAGGCCGCTGCTAGCATGTCATCCCTGACTTGGAATTCTATGCACTTATGATTGGAACTATTAGCAAGCATCCGCAACTACTAATGTTCATTAAGGTAAAACCGAACCATAGCATTAAGATATATTGGTCCCCCTTCAATCCCGTATGCATCAATTTCTATGCTAGGTTCAAGTGTCACTCTTGCCCTCCAATACATAGTCCTATCAACATACAAACTAACCCTAGGGTGTGATCCACGCGTGCAATCATATGATGGGCACCAAAGGACAGCAACATAACCACAAGCAAATTAAATCAATCATAGCAATTCATCAACCACCGATAGGACAACGAAAATCTACTCAGACTTCATAGGATGGCAACACATCATTGGATAATAATATGAAGCATAAAGAACCATGTTCAAGTAGAGGGTACAGCAGGTTGCGGGAGAGTGGACCACTGTAGATAGAGGGGGGAAGGTGGTGGAGATGTTGGTGAAGATGGCGGAGGTGTTGGTGTAGATCGCGGTGATGATGATGGCCCCCGGTGGCACTCCGGTGCCACCGGAAGCAAGGGGGAGAGAGCCCCCTCCTTCTTCTTCCTTGACCTCCTCCCTAGATGGGAGAAGAGTTTCCCCTCTGGTCCATGGCCTCCATGGCACGGGAGGGGCGAAAGCCCCTCCGAGATTGGATCTGTCTCTCTCTGTTTCTGCGTTCTCAGATTCTTCGCTTTCACCGTTTCTTATATTCCCGGAGATCCGTAACTCCGATTGGCCTGAAATTTTGACACGATCTCTATCCGGAAATTAGCTTTCTTGCGACGAAAGAAGGGCATCAACCGCCTTACGGGGTGGCCACGAGGGTCAGGGGCACGCCTACCTCCCTAGGGCGCGCCCCCTACCTCGTGGGCCCCTCGAGCATCATCTCGCGTGGATTCTTCTTCCCAAAAATCATATATATTCCAAAAAAATCTCCGTCAGTTTTTATTCCGTTTGGACTCCGTTTGATATGGGTATTCTACGAAACAAAAAAATGCAACAAACAGGAACTGGCACTGGGCACTGGGTCAATATGTTAGTCCCAAAAATAGTATAAAAAGTTGCCAAAAGTATATGAAAGTTGAATAATATTGGCATGGAACAATCAAAAATTATAGATATGATGGAGACATATCTGATTCCGAGACTGGTCGGGTCTTTCCGGGAGAAGGAATATCCTTCGTTGATCGTGAGAGCTTGTGATGAGCTAAGTTGGGACACCCCTACAGGGTATAAACTTTCGAGAGCCATGCCCGCGGTTATGTGGCAGATGGGAATTTGTTAATATTCGGTTGTAGAGAACTTGACACTGGACTTAATTAAAATGAATCAACCGCGTGTGTAGCCGTGATGGTCTATTTTCGGCAGAGTCCGGGAAGCGAACATAGTTTGGGTTTTGTTTGAACGTAAGTAGTTTCAGGATCACTTCTTGATCACTTCTAGGTTCACGACCATTGCATAGCTTCTCATCTTACTCTTATTTGCGTATGTTAGCCACCATATTTGATTAGCGCTTGCTGCAGCTCCACCTATTTACCTTATCCTACCCATAAGCTTAAATAGTCTTGATCTCACGGGTGTGAGACAGCTGAGTCCTCGTGACTCATGGATACTTCCAAAATAGTTGCAGGTGCCGATGATACCAATGCAGGTGATGCTACCGAACTCAAGTGGGTGTTCGACGAGGACCTTGGTCGTTACTATGTTTCATTTCCTGATGATCAGTAGTGGAGCCCAGTTGGGACGATCGGGGATCTAGAGTTTGGGGTTTATCTTCCTTTTCATTTGGATTTGATCATAGTCGGTCTATGAGTGTATTTTGGATGATGTATGATTTATTTATGTATTGTGTGACGTGGTGAGTGTAAGCCAACTCTATTTGTCCCTGTCTTGTTCATTACATGGGATGTTTGTGAAGATGACCCTTCTTGCGACTAAACCACCATGTGGTTATGCCTCTAAGTCGTTCCTCGACATGTGGGAGATATATCTGCATTCTGGGCATTACAGAATCTTAATTCAAAACTGCAACACTTGTTAGGGATCGGCAGCAGTACCATTTCTGTTAGGTATCAGCCGAAGTACATGTTTACGAAATGTATTGTTGAGATAATGTCTCTGTTATTATATATTAGTTACAGTGTTTAACAAATGGTACTATCCTGCTTTGTAGTTCTTTCTACATGTTTAACCAAGGTATTGGTAAGATAATGTCTTTATTAATATGAATCAGTCGCTTTGTTTTAGGAATGGTACTTTTCTTCTTTGTCATTCTTTATACATGTTGATGTTGGGGAACGTAGCAGAAATTCAAAAAATTTCCTACGTAACACCAAGATCTATCTATGGAGAGACCAGCAACGAGTAGAAAGGGGAGTGCATCTACATACCCTTGTAGATCGCTAAGCGGAAGCGTTCAAGTGAACGGGGTTGATGGAGTCGTACTCGTCGTGATTCAAATCACCGATGATCAAGTGCCGAACGGACGGCACCTCCGCGTTCAACACACGTACAGCCCGGTGACGTCTCCCACGCCTTGATCCAGCAAGGAGAGAGGGAGAGGTTGAGGAAGACTCCATCCAGCAGCAGCACAACGGCGTGGTGGTGGTGGAGGAGCGTGGCAATCCCGCAGGGCTTCGCCAAGCACCATGGGAGAAGAGGAGGAGGAGGGAGAGGGGCAGGGCTGCACCAACGAGAGATCAAATCATGTGTTATGGGCAGCCCCATGCCTCAATATATATAGGGGGGAAGGGGGCTGCGCCCCCTTTAGGGTTTTCCCACCCCCTAGGGGCGGCGGCCAGCCCTAGATGGGTTTTGGGGTGCGGCCAAGGAGGGGGGGGAGGAGTCCATCCTCCCCAAGGCACCTCGGAGGTGCCTTCCCCCTTGAGGACTCTTCCCTCTAGGGTTCCCTAGGCGCATGGGCCTCTTGGGGCTGGTGCCCTTGGCCCATGTAGGCCAAGGCGCACCCCCAACAGCCCATGTGGCCCCCCGGGGCAGGTGGCCCCACCCGGTGGGCCCCCGGGACCCTTCCGGTGGTCCCGGTACAATACCGATGACCCCGAAACTTGTCCCGATGGCCGAAACAGGACTTCCTATATATAAATCTTTATCTCCGGACCATTCCGGAACTCCTCGTGACGTCCGGGATCTCATCCGGGACTCCGAACAACATTCGGTAACCACATACAAGCTTCCTTTATAACCCTAGCGTCATCGAACCTTAAGTGTGTAGACCCTACGGGTTCGGGAGACATGCAGACATGACCGAGACGTTCTCTAGTCAATAACCAACAGCGGGATCTGGATACCCATGTTGGCTCCCACATGTTCCACGATGATCTCATCGGATGAACCACGATGTCAAGGACTCAATCGATCCCGTATACAATTCCCTTTGTCTAACGGTATTTTACTTGCCCGAGATTCGATCGTCGGTATCCTTATACCTTGTTCAATCTCGTTACCGGCAAGTCTCTTTACTCGTTCCGTAACACATCATCCCGTGATCAACTCCTTGGTCACATTGCGCATATGATGATGTCCTACCGAGTGGGCCCAGAGATACCTCTCCGTTTACACGGAGTGACAAATCCCAGTCTCGATCCGCATAAAACAATAGATACTTTCGGAGATACCCGTAGTGCACCTTTATAGTCACTCAGTTACGTTGTGACGTTTGATACACCCAAAGCACTCCTACGGTATCCAGGAGTTACACGATCTCATGGTCAAAGGAAGAGATACTTGACATTGGCAAAGCTCTAGCAAACGAACTACACGATCTTTGTGCTATGCTTAGGATTGGGTCTTGTCCATCACATCATTCTCCTAATGATGTGATCCCGTTATCAACGACATCCAATGTCCATAGCCAGGAAACCATGACTATCTGTTGATCACAACGAGCTAGTCAACTAGAGGCTCACTAGGGACATATTGTGGTCTATGTATTCACACATGTATTACGATTTCCGGATAATACAGTTATAGCATGAATAAAAGACAATTATCATGAACAAGGAAATATAATAATAATACTTTTATTATTGCCTCTAGGGCATGGGCAACTCAACAAAATGTGGAGTGCAAAATTCACTCCACAAGGAAAGGTATGACCAAGTCAGTTGCCGATGCATCTATAACAAACGAGGTCAGTATCGGCCTTCATCCACATGATTGTGCTTTGTTATGTTGTGCTACTTATATTGTTGTATTCTTTTGAATAAATGTTTAATTCAAGCTATTGTATTGCTATCTTTTCCTGTTAAATATAATGAAGATGATTATAGTTGTAAGCGTATGTTTAATCAACTAGTACCACTATTATATTCATCACACTTTTTCTGTATTTATGCAGACAGGGATGCTAAGCTTGATTTTAGTGGAACTGCACAAAATGTTTAGATGGTTCGTGTCCTCCATAATACTTCATCATGCACAATACATCGAATGGTTCAATAATCACTCGTCGTTACCTTGAGCCATCGGACTATTTGTTTGAATGGAGCTGCCAACGTCGGCCATTGAGAAGGGTAAGAAGAAAGACAAAAAGAGAGATGGCTGCATTACTTGTGTTTCGGAGGAACACTGGGCAAACAAGTACAAGAAGCCAGGACAGGACTCCAAGTATGTCAATGTCACTCTAAGCAACAATGATGGGGCATCTGGGTATGGTAATCTGTTTACCGTACTTTTAGTTTGTTAGTCCACCGATTGGTGGGTTGACACTAGGGCCAATATTCATGTGTGTGCTGATGTGTCTTTGTTTTCTTGCAAGCATATAAATACAAAATCCACAGGGATGCTCAATGAGGGAGTCCTGGATTATGGGGTCCTCGGGTGTCTGAGCTGTGTAGCTTGGGCCGAACTGATGGGCCATCAAGATACAAGATAGAAGACCTTCCCCGTGTCTGGGTAGGACTCTCCTTTGCATGGGTGGAAAGCCTAGCATCCGGATGAATAATTTCCTTTCTCTGTAAACCGACTCTATACAACCCTAGGCCCCTTCGGTGTCTATATAAACTGGAGGATTTAGTCCATAGAGGCTATCTGAATTCATATAGGCTAGACATCTAGGGTTTAGCCATTACGATCTCGAGGTAGATCAACTCTTGTAACCATATACTCATCAAATACAATCAAGCAGGACTTAGGGTTTTACCTCCATTAAGAGGCCCCAAACCTGGGTAAACATTGTATCTCCCTTGTCTCCTGCTACCTACGATCCTCAGACGCACAGTTTTTGGGACCCCCTACCCAAGATCAGCCGGTTTTGAGACTGACATTGGTGCTTTCATTGAGAGTTCCACTGTGCCATCGATGGTGGGATCGATGGCTCGCCTTGTCATTAACAACAACATTACCTCTGGAGAAGCCCTAGCTCCGGGGCAGCTCCTTCAGCTCGGCGGTTTCACCATGGGTGCCCGTACGGCCTTTAAGCCAGGCGCAGCCCTCGAGATCGCTAAACACCGTCTTCACGTCGGCCTCGAACACCCCGAAATGATGGATCCAGCAGACATTTCGTCTTTAAACGAACTACTTGATTGCATCGCTGCCCTAGGAGTAGCAACATACTACGATCGGATTGGGCTTAAAATCAATCAGAGGGAAATCAGGTCCCCGCCGATCACCATATGGTAGCGGTCATGGAGGAACAAGCCGATGATACTTCTCCCCCTAAGACGATGATACTTCTCCCCCTAATCTAATATGCCCGTTCCACAATCATAGGCATTACATATTTTGAATGGTAAAAGCTTGTCAAAGTTTAATCATTGATGTTAGCAAGAAGACATTAGTTTAATATATTGGAATTGGAAAACCTTGTGAAATTTTGCTCATTGATATTAGCCAGTGATAATGGCTTGAAGCTACGTTGGTATTTCCCCAAAGAGGAAGGGATGATGCTGCATAGTGTCGGTAGGTATTTACCTCAGTGATGAAACCAAGGTTATCGAACCAGTAGGAGAACCAAGCAATAACACGTAAACGGCGCCTGCACAGAAATAACAAATACTCGCAACCCGACATATTAAAGGGGTTGTCAATCCCTTTTGGGTAACGACGCCAAAAATTGGCAAACAGACATGAATAAATTGTATTAGATTGATAGATCGAATGCCAAATAAAATAAATAAGAATAAATTGCAGCAAGGTATTTTTGTATTTTTTGGCTTAATAGATCAGAAATAAAAGCAAAGGAAAATAGATCGCAAAGGCAAATAATATGAGAAAGAGACCCGGGGGCCGTAGGTTTCACTGGTCGCTTCTCTCGAGAAAAATAGCAAACGGTGGGTAAACGAATTACTGTTGGGCAATTGATAGAACTTCAAATACTCATGATGATATCCAGGCAATGATCATTATATAGGCATCGCGTCCAAGATTAGTAGACGGACTCCTGCTTGCATCTACTACTATTACTCCACACAATGACCGCTATCCAGCATGCATCTAGTGTATTAAGTTCATGGAGAAACGGAGTAATGCAATAAGAACGATGACATGATGTAGACAAGATCTATTTATGTAGAAATAGACCCCCACCGTTCTATCCTTAGTAGCAGCGATACATACGTGTCGGTTCCCCTTCTGTCACTGGGATCAAGCACCGTAAGATCGAACCCACTACAAAGCACCTCTTCCCATTGCAAGATAAATAGGTCAAGTTTGCCAAACAAAACCCAAATATTGGAGAAGAAATACGAGGCTATAAGCAATCATGCATATAAGAGATCAAAGAAACTCCAATAAATTTCATGGATAAAAAGAGATAGATCTGATCATAAACTCAAAGTTCATCGGATCCCAACAAACACACCGCAAAAGAGTTACATCATATGGATCTCCAAGAGACCATTGTATTGAGAATCAAACGAGAGAGAGAGGAAGCCATCTAGCTACTAATTACGGACCCGGAGGTCTACAAAGAACTACTCACGCATCATCGGAGAGGCACCAATGGAAGTGGTGAACCCCTCTGTGATGGTGTGTAGATTGGATCTGGTGGTTCTGGACTCTGCGGCGGCTGGAATTGATTTTCGTCGACTCCCCTAGGGTTTCTGGAATATTGGGGTATTTATAGAGTAAAGAGGCGGTCCGGGGGCACCCGAGGTGGCCACAACCCATCAGGGCGCGCCTGGAGCAGGCGCGCCCTGGTGGGTTGTGCTCCCCTCGTAGCAGCCCCCAGGTGCTTCTTCGGCCCATTGGTTGTCTTCTAGTCCAAAAAAATCCACAAAAAAATTTGTTGCGTTTGGACTCTGTTTGGTATTGATTATCTACGATGTAAAAAACATGCAAAAAACAACAACTGACACTTGGCACTGTGTCAATAGGTTAGTACCAAAAAATGATATAAAATGACTATAAAATGATTATAAAACATCCAAGATTGATAATATAACAACATGGAACAATCAAAAGTTATAGATACATTGGAGACGTATCAGCATCCCCAAGCTTAATTCCTGCTCCTCCTCGAGTAGGTAAATGATAAAAACAGATTTTTTGATGTGGAATGCTGCCTAACGTGTCATATCATATTCTTTTCTTTATAGCATGGACATTTGGACTTTTATATTGTTCAAATAAGTAGTCTAGTTTTGACATGATAACTTCAATACTCAAGCATATCAACAGGTAACCATGTCTTTCAGAATATCAACGCTAAAATAAGCTATCCCAAGCCCATCATGCTCAATCATTGATCCATTCATGAAACACACTTGCATATTAACTACACCCAATGCTCAAGTACGATCATAGTGCCTCCTAATTGGTGCTTTTATAAGAGAAGATGGAGACTCAAATTAAAAAATAAAAATTGCATAAAGTACAAGAAAGGCCCTTCGCAGACGGAAGTAGGGATTTGTAGAGGTGTCGGAGCTCAAAGCAAAAATTGAGAGATAAAACATTTTGAGACACTTATGCAGGATGCTGCTAATGCGACACTACGATCAGAGACCCTTTGATGAAACTGTGTGTGATGCATTAATCACAAATGGGGATGTAAAAAACCATCAAAAAAGGTGCAAAACATTTGCGAAGGCGGAGCCATCAAACACGGTTCAAATTTTAGTTGTGTGTGCGATTCAGGGCACCCGGTTAACCCGTTCGAACTGTTTGCGATGAGGCAGAACAACAGAAACGGGTAGCCATATCAATGTGTGTGTGATATACGGCATACAGTTCGCTTTGATGAACTGTTTGCTATTAGGGAGTGCAATAGAAACGGTTCCAGATCAAGGTGTGTGTGATATAGGGCATACGGTTCACTCGGACGAACTGTTTTTGATTAGCGAACACAACAGAATGGTTCAACTTACCAAGATGTATGTGATACATGGCAAACAGCTGACTTGGATCAACTATTTGCGATGAGAAATTACAACACAGATGGTTAATACAGTTAGTTCGTGTGCGATTCTGTGTGTACAAGAAACTTGTTAACACTTGTGTGATAAATAACACGTGGCACCGGATACGGTATTCGGGTTGTGTGTGTACTCCACTTAGTCTTCCCGCGCTCCAGTGAATGCTTCCCGTGCTCCAGCGAATGCTTCCTGCGCTCCACATGGGTGAATTGTAAAATCCATGCCTCTTCCCTCACCGGTTTCCCACCACCAACTAACGACTTGCTGCATATAACCCAGGCGGCAACGCACCGCCGCGACACTCTGCGCAGATCTAGTCCTCACCCATCTACCATTAGTTATTCCAAACATGTTAGGAAATGACCAAAGCTTCGAAGTCGACGCCCACCTGCGTTACATCTTTGGCGAGGAGAACGAGCCGGAGAAGGTCGGGGAGCAAGAACTTCATCGGCCGACAGGCACCATGGCCCATCGGCAGCTATATCGGCGTGACAGTCCTTGGGAGCACAATCGACATACTGCGGAGGAGGTGTGATGAGCAGTTTGCCATCCACCATGCAAAAGATCTAGAGCTACTCGGTGGCATGATCGACAACCCACCCGAAGAGTCGCCGTCACCAGTGCTCATCGAGAGCCTGATGCCCTGCAAGGAATGTGCGGAGGACCTCTGCGATTCAGTAAAGACACAGTCAGCCTGCGGCTTCATCATTGCCCGCGGCGGCCGTGTCAACCTTGATCCCGATGATGTGGTGGCCAGGATCGAGCGCATACTTGACGGAGTTGACGTCCCCGACGAAGTAGAACATCGCCAACGTGATATCTTGAGGATGCAGGTGATGGACGGAATTTTCTACCAGGCCAGAGACATGGAAATGGAGCGGTTCCGCGGAGTTGTCATGCGTGCGATTGCACGCTGTCAATCTCTTCCGGAAGAGGCCCAGTAGCCCCAAGAGCCTCCCAGTGCCAGCAGCTCCGTAGGCGGAGGCGGGTCGGGACACTTGGAGTGAATGGCCGCAAGGGTGCCATGCTGATCATGGAGTCCGAGAAGACCATCGTCGGAAGGCTGCCAGCTCAGCCTTTTAGCTTATATTTTATTATAATTGTATGCATATATAGGCCATGAGTGTTCTGGGCCTTGTCGCATGTGGCATTTTAAATTATCCTGAATATGTAAGAAAATTATTAAGAATTATTAAGTGTTGCCATTGTAAATTTGCCTCAACGGCGAGCAGAGCGCGTGCAGGGACGCCAGAGCGGAGCGCGCTGCGGCCGCCTCAACGGCGAGCAACCACGTGGTCAACCTTCTGCCATCAATAAATTTTGACCTTGTTTCTCGTCACATTGCAGATTAGAATGCAATAAGTAATTGCAAATTTGTTCACATCTATCAAACTAATATGTGCTCACACTTAGCACCGGGGTATAAAAACTACCCACTAGAAAATTACTTCACAGTTCCTCTCCTCATCACCCACAAAACTGGTCTTCCCTATCAAGTCATTCCACCATGACCGGTAGGAGGAGTTTAGGGTGGACATATAACCATGCAGCAAAGACCAAGGCCGCGGAAGCACTAGAGAGTTCCCGCCACGAAGCTGCAGCCACAGCAGAGATGTCCCGGCGTGTCGCGGAGCCCTCGAACAAGCTCTCACGGGCATGTGAGGGCTCTCACAAGCGCATTCATGGCGTCGGCCATCGCAACGAGCCGACGTTCCTGAAGTCCTTCACCGGCGACGACGACATTCTCACTGACGTCACTATGCAGCAGGAGGTGGTCGATGACTTGATGAAGCTGCTCATCAGCGATGCCTTGGTTGATAAGGCGACTGGCCTCGTCGAGCAACTCATGGGTGACAATGCGAAGCTCCTCAAGTTGCTCACCGAGAAGGAGGAGGAGGCCGTCGGCTGGAAGATGTTGCATGAGCAGAGCAGTGCCTCGGAGATGATGCTGAAAGCAGTCATCGAGGAACTGATGGGTGGCTTGAGGAAGCTCCGGATCGAGCGCGAGCAGGAGGTGGAGGAATCCATGGCTGCTTTCAAGCAAAGTTGTGAGGAATTGAAGAAGGAGCGGAGGATTTCATCGCCCGGTGATCCATCAACGAGTAGAGACAGTAGCGACCCAGATTGTTGTCTGCAATTTCCTTCTTCTCTTGCCCCCATGTCTTCCGGGCTTTGCCGCATGTGGCATTTTAAATTATCCGGAATATGTAAGACAATTATTATCTGCGCCAGTGTAAATTTGTCGTCGTATTATCCGTTGCCATTTTATTTGTGGTCCTATTATCCGTTGCCCTATGTGACAATTTAAATTAGGGTGAAATACGAGTTGAAAACACAAACAAAGCAAATGCTGCCATGGGATCACAAGCAAACACCCTCCGTCCAGGTGCTTTAATTAACCCATTAATGGAGAAGTTGTGAGCGAGGCAGACGGCGGCTGGTGCATGGAGGTCAAAGAGCTCGCTTCCCAGTGAGCATGGGCAGCCTTGCTGCTCGCATGTGTCCCGTCGATCCTGTGAGGTGGATAGGATGCACGCGTCCCATCGAGCCTGCACGGCGGACTGCTCGCACGCGTCCCATCGAGCCTGCACGGCGGACTTCTTGCGCTCGTCCCGTCTAATCAAACAGCTGCACGCATGCCACCGAGAATGGTTAAATTTCGACACGGTTAATATAATACAACCGTTTGCGATATTAACGTGTCAGCTTTTTGTTTCAAAAAGGACTTTGTTGGTTACTAATGTGTGCGCCTCTTCTCAAACTGGACGATTTTTTACCACGGCATATATGTGCCATGTCATGAAACCATGCCAAGTTTCATGTTTTTTGGGTGAGTTTTTGATTTACCGGGATTTAAAAACCGAGATTCTC
This sequence comes from Triticum dicoccoides, assembly GCF_002162155.2. Lineage (NCBI taxonomy): Eukaryota > Viridiplantae > Streptophyta > Magnoliopsida > Poales > Poaceae > Triticum > Triticum dicoccoides. The sequence goes on along the minus strand of NC_041390.1, from coordinate 395,288,827 downwards.
AATGTTTCAGGATGACGACAAGTTTGTAAATCATTCCCATTCCTTAAATGAGACCTAAACATGCACCCAATGACACATGTATGATTTCCCACCCATTTTGCTTCACTCGAGCAAGTTCTTGTAGTTCAAACTTGAATTATGGACTACATTAAATGCGAAGAAAACTTAGTAATTAGTAATATATATACAATGACCAAACGAACCCTGGACAGTTTCAAATTTCAGCCCGACACTCCTACTATTCTATGTTTCCTGTAGAAAACAAAGTTCAAGGCGAGAAGAGGCAGCGATTATCGTTTCACCCACAAGAGGGGCATGTTTCCCTACCGGAAGCACGAGGGTTGCGACATGCTCCGGTTTGTAAGAGGCTTGTAATATAGCTTCGCCCAAATTGGACAATTATATGTACCATGTAGTGACACCATGCCAAGTTTCATGATTTCCTGGTGAGTTTTGGATTTACCGAGGTTCGCAATGTTTGTGGCCAAGCGAGGATGGCGAGACGGTTGAATTCATTCCCATTTGTTCCATGGGACCTAAACATGCAAAACTCAATTAATGAATAAAAAGGTCAAATGAACCCTGAATAATTTCAAAGTTCAACATGAATCTCCCGTTGTTCTGTGCCGCGTGTAGAAGAAAATACGAGGCTAGAAGAGGGGGTGATTATCGTTTGGCCCACAAGGGGACACGTTTCCCTATCAAAACCACGAGGGTTCTTGCGACAGGCTCCGGTTTGTAAGAGGTTTGTAATAAAGCTTGGCCCAAATTGGCAATGTTTTTACCACGACATATATGTGCCATGGCGTGACATCATGCCACCTTTGATGAATTTCTGGTGAGTTTTGGATTTATGGGGACTTAAAAATCGAGATTCGAAATGTCTGAGGACGAGCTAGGACACCGGTACGGTTGTAATTCGTTCCCATTCCAGGCATGGAACCTAAACATGCAACAAAGGACACATGTATAATTTTTCTTGCCATTTTGGTGAACTGGAGCATGTATTTGTAGTTCAGATTTGAATTATGGACATTAAATGCCTAGGAAACTCAATTAGTGTAACAAGAGGCTAAACGAACGCTGGATAAGTTTAAATTTCAGCACAAATATCATGTTGTTCCATGTTGCCCGTGGAAGAAAATACAAGGCGAAAAGAGGCAGTGATTACGTTTCACCCACAAGGGAAACATGTTTCCCTCTCGGAACCATGAGGCTTCTTTGAGAGAAGCTCCGGCTTTTGTAAGAGGTTTGTAATAAATCTTGGCCCAAATTGGACAATGTTTTTACCACGACATATATATGTGCCATGATGTGACACCATGCCACCTTTGACGACTTTCTTGTTAGTTTAGGATTTACGGGGATTTAAAAACCGAGATTCCAAATGTTTGAGGATGAGCCAGGACGCGGGTACGGTTGTAATTCATTCCCATTCCTGGCATGGGACCTAAACATGCACCCAAGGACACATGTATAAATTTTCTAGCCATTTTGTTGAACTGGAGCATGTATTTGAAGTTCAGATTTGAATTATGGACATTAAATGCCTAGGAAACTCAATTCATGTATAAAAAGGCCAAACGAACCCTAAATAAGTTTAAATTTCAGTACGGATATCCTGTCGTTCCATGTTTCCCATAGAACAAACTACAAGGCGAAAACACAGGCAGTGATTACATTTCGCCCACAAGGGGGACACGTTTCCCTATTGGGACCATGAGGATTCTTTGAGAGAAGCTCCGGTTTGTAAGAGTCTTGTAATAAAACTTGCGCCACAATGGACGAAAAACATTCCTCGACATATAAGTGCCATGTCATGACACCATGCCAGGTTTCACGATTTTCGGCTTAGTTTTGGATTTACGGGGATTTAAAAACCGAGATTCTTCTCACGAAATGTTTCCAAATAGCACATGGTTCACTCACGAAAGCCGATATTCAATGAAAACTTCGTGGAAACCATATTTTAATGTTTCATAAAAATCTGAAAAAAAAATGTGGGATGTTAAGAAGGTGATGTTTTATAGCAACACAAAATTTCAAGTTGAAAAACATTACGAGATGTGAGCTATGAAAAAGACAAATTCAGCCCTGAATAGTGACATTACTATTTGGCACTATTCAATGCTGATTTTGTCTTTTTCATAGCTCACATCTCATAATGTGTTTCAACTTGAAATTTTGTGTGGCAATAAAACATCATCCTCTTAACATCCCGCATTTTTTTCAAAAAAAATTGAAACTTCAAAATATCTTTTTCTCGTGGTTTTCACCGGTTTCCACCGAATGTTGGTTTCCATATGATATTCTCCCCCCTGCTGCGCGCGCGATCTGAGTCGTGCATTCTGATTGGCCAGAACCCAAACCCCACAAATCATACGTGTGCGCCATTGGATGCTCCAAGATCGGACGACAACCCTGAGCCCTTTCGACAGCACATGTAGTACATGGGTAAGCACTGTGCGCATGCGTCGTGCTAGGTCACGCTTCCTTCTCTACTAGGTTTTCAAAACAGGCTACCGTTTCTCGCCACTCCTCTCATCAGTTTCCCACCTCTTCTCCCATCATTTTCCCGCTACCAGTGTCAGTGCTCATTGAAGGTTTAAGTCATATATGCATGATGTCGATGTTCGTTTAATTCTTATAGTTCATATCATCCAAAATCAACTAGTTTTATAAAAAGTCTATTTTAAGATTAATTGAATTGTGCATTGTAAAGGTAAAAATAAAAAGTGACAATTCATTTAGAAAAAAAGTTTGGGCAATTAAGATATGGAATATTCTAGAGAAGAAAGGAGAAGTGATTGTGTTTTGAGGTTTGTGCATTATGGTAGTTCAACCATGGTGTCTTCTAGATTGTACATGTGGCAAAATCTGGTGGAATGTAGATGATATCCAACGGCCAGTAGTGCTCGGATTTGCCATCTTTGTACCGTCAGATTGGCTTCATCCAACGACCAACTTTTGAAGTTATTCGCACACTATATAGGTGTATAGATGTATAGGTATATATAGATGTGTCCCATGCTAGACCAA